>NW_022985092.1:192447-232128 GCF_010015585.1 Eremomyces bilateralis CBS 781.70 | reverse complement strand
CCAATCTGCCCCCGTCTCCTCTCCCCAATCCCAGTCCCAAAGCCAAAATCAATCCCAATCCCACAATCCTAACTACTTCTCCCCCCCGCCCGGCCCCCACCACTCCTCCCACCAGCCCTATGCCTCCATCTACTCCCCCTCCGGCTCCCGCACCCCCCAGCAACCCCCGCAACCCGGCCAGCCCGGTTGGCAGCCGCCGCCGCCGCCTCCCGGACCGCCGCCGTCCGCGGAGTATGCCGCGGCCATCGCGCAGGGGGCGTATCCGAGTGGGCCCGGCGGGTATGCGCAGCAGCAGGGGAGGGCACCGAGTCGTGGTGGACAGGGGCAGCAGGGACAACAGGGGCAGCAGGGACCGTGGGCGGGGTTGGAGGGGTGGAAATGAGTGATGGGGGAAATGGAAGATCTGGTGACTGCATGTTGAAGGTAGACTGCGGAGACGGGGAGGAGTACAGGTATATATATACCGTGCGTTTTGTCGTCCGATGAATGGAGGGAGTTGCGGGGACTTGGTGGCCGCAATTGGCTGTCGTGGTAGCGCTAGTTGGTAAGATCGATCGTCGAAATATCGCGCCATCGATGTACTTCTGCAGACGCCTACATAATTAGTACATACACTTAGCTATCCCTCATCCCGTGTCTGTAGGATCTTGATGCATGCGATTCGTATCACCAGAAGTCCAATGTATCAGACTAGGCTAGGAATGCTATTTACGCCACCCTGTACCCCGTATCACCCCGCATTGCAATCTACGATAATAACGCCATACCAATTACTATGCATATTTTCTTCGATTAAGCTCCCTACCTAATACTGTACCGCTACTGTAACTCCAGATCTCATCTCCATCCCCCCTATCATACCAATGCGTCCCTCTCCCCTAGTACGCTCCCCCACATCATTGGTCACCCCTCCAACCCCTTCTGCAGCTCCTGCGCCCCGTCCTGCATGAACTCCAGTGACTTTTCTTTCCCTTCCCCTCGCACCGGAATTTCCAAGTAGATCCGGTAGCGCGACGAGTGCCGGTGGAGCTAACAGCACCGGCGCAATGAAGAGATGGACGCACCAGCGCGATGCCTGATGCGGATGACGTGAGGATCAAATGAGTGGAAATGCGGAGAAGTGGGGCGGTGACGTCGATCGTCGATGATTTGGGCGTCTCCCCCCAAGCGATGGTTGTTGGTTGCTGGTCAGTTGATTTCCTTGGTTTGATTGATGTGACAGACCACTGATCGTTTATATATGACCCCGCTTTCCGGACGTATTGCGTTTCGCAATTTTCGCATTTTCGCATTTTCGCATTTCTCTTTTGCTCATTTGTTGGATCGTGAGTGAGATAAAATTGTATTGAATTGGTTGCGATTCTGGGTTTGGATCTACGTTGGATTGAGATACGAGTCGAGAAACGGAAGAGGGACGGATCGCTTCGGAGTTACGGGTTGAGTACAGGTACGGTGGTCGTCGGCATCGTGGTCCGGCTTGGAGACAATGGGAACGATCACTGACTTGAAATAGGGGCCTGTCGAACGCTATGCCGGACGTCAATGAGGTGGCGGCGCAGGTGGAGGAGCGCGTCCAGTCGGGTATGTACCTCCCAATACTCTTCGGATCGAAGTATGCTGCAGCGATGGTTGCTTCGAGGTCCCGAGGCTGCTCAGCAAGAGATACTCTAAGAATGACAGCGAGCTAACCAGTTGGATGTACAGTGAATCCGTTCGTGCGAAGTAACAACTACTCCAAAGCCACGCTCGTCCTATACAGGATCATCACGGTTGTCTCCTGGGTTGTTTTCGTCATCACCGGGGTCTATTACACCTTTCAACGACCCCATGAGGGCAAGTATGCCCATCGGACAATTTGGGGCCAAAACAGCCACTATGCCACACCCTTCGCCCTCAACTCGATCATAACGAGCATCTACTGGTACCTGCCCCCGACTCCCCTCCCAACTCCGCTAACCCCCCACACAGGATTCTCCTCCTCCTCCTCCAAATCCCCTACCTCACCTCCCTCTACTCCTCCGACGACGCCCGCTCCCGCCCCTCCGCCCACCTCGCCCCCCACTTCACCCTCTCCACCCTCCTCTTCTTCGGCTTCATCCACCTCTGGACCCGCACCCACCTCATCTGGGCCCTCATCCTTCTCGTGGTCAACTTCCTCAACCTCACCTCCGCCTACCTCTCCCTTCCCCCACCCAAACCCCCCCGCAGCGCCGACAATCCCCTCACGGCCGACGGCGGCGCATCCCGCCGCGTCCGAGACGCTTTCCGGAGCTTCGTCGGCGGGAACGAGACGCCGACGTTCGATTATCGGTTGTTGATTCACACCGCGGTGTTGGCGGGGCCGCTGGCGTTTAATTTCGTGGCGCTGTATTGGAGCGGCGCCGCGGCAGTGAATGCGCATACGCTGGCGGCGAGGATTCTGGCGAATATCGCCATTTGGGGGATCTTGGTGTATGGCGTGTTTCATCTGTATGCGTTCGGTGACTGGGTTCTTGGAGTTTCCTTGAGCGTGTTGGCAGCTTGTAAGTTATGTTTCTGGTCTCTTCCTATTGTTCTGTTTCTTTATTGTACAAGGGTGATGGTTTGCGGGGATACGGCTGACTCCTCCCAGCGCTCGGCGTCGCCCAGTTCCTCACCCACGTCGTCGCATTCCAGTGGATCTTCGCCTTCGTCATCATGGGCGTCCTGTTTGTCTTCAGCATCACGACCGCGGTGCCAAGTTTGATCACCCGAGGCGCGGCTTCCGATGACCGAGAGCGAGCGCCACTGCTTCAAGGTGACTCGTGAGAATGCGGATGAGAGAGCGACGCATCTGATCGCTGAATGACTGAATGATGGAGGTGTTTCCTACGATCAGGTTGTTTGTAGATGATTGGAACGAGTGGATCATTTGGCGGCAGTTAATCGACCAGTGCATCGTGGGGTCAGTTTGCCAGAGCCATATGATACTTTTTGAAGGATTTCATTCTCGTTTGCGGCATCTATGGCATTTCATTACCCCTTTTCCGCTTTTACTTATACGTCCTTCCTATCCCCTCAGTCCTTTCCTCAACGCTCTACCCATTGCATCTCAGAATGACTCCGGAACCTCCTTTTCTGTGAACATGCTATAATCTTGCTCCCTTCTTGCATTCGCTATGGGCGTTGTATATAGTCTTCTGTATCTAGTCCTATAATCCAACAGGTGTTCTACCAAAGGCGTCACGCCTGCCCAATTGTCAAATTGATCTGGTATTGCGTTCTTCTATTCTCCTCGTCTCGCATTTCTATTCAAATCCGCTAAAATATCAATATTTAAATCCTTTTTGTGTCCCATCGCCTCAATTGACCCGAAACACTGAACCCCAGAACAACTTCCTCTGCTGTTGAATTCCTTCCTAAGCAGTGGGACAGCGAGATTTTATGAACTTCGCAATTTCCGCTCTAAATACGCGAGTTTCTAACCTTCCACTTGCCTGTTGAGCTAACCATCCCCCATGCTGCGGATTCGCCATCTAATTGAGTTGAATTACAACCGATACTCTTCGGTTCACCGAGAAGACTGGGTCCCATCGATGGCCCCCGCGTACCAATACCAACCAAGGATACCAGAATTTCCTTTCGGATGACGCGGCGGTTTCCAGCAACCTACTGTTCGATAGCACCTAAAAGAAGGTATAAATCTTGGAATCCTTCCCATGTCTGGCCGCCCTCAATCCTCATCAACACCTTCGGCATGATTCTCACTGCAGGTCGAAATCGCCCTCAATTACGCGACCATGGAACTGCATCTGGCCCTGTTGGCTGACCCGGTTCGAGTTCATATGTTTCAGAATTGGTCCCGTACCCGGTCGGGGGACCTCTGTTCTACTGCATCTTCATGAAAGTATACTATCTATCACTAACCAGAGACAGAATCGCGGACTCAGCAACGAAAGTATAATCAGAATTAGATCGGTGGTGCGAAGTTGCTTTGGCCATACATAGATCCTCACACCACTATCATAGAAAATGGTTTCGGCTCCGACACGTCCCAAACAGGTGGGAAATTCAATGTCACCCATAAGATTTCGGTTCTTATCGAAATGGTGGATCAAGGAGATTTCGTTGTCACCAGCAATCTCGTCAGCAACAGGGGACGACTGAGCGACAGATCACCCCACTGAAGCACTATAAAGTCCTTTTTAGCATGCATAGTAAGTTGGTATACAAAAATCAAGGTCTCCAATCAAAACTTCTTCGGCCAATTGTGACCAATTATCCTTCCTGAGAACAGGCTCTCTCCATGCATATGCACTGTCTCTAATGTGCTCCCGAAATCAGATCGGACATTTCAGCTGTCCTAGGTTGACCATTCACGCAGCAAGTCGCATGATATCCAACTTCCATACCTGCAAAACCAAACCCGGAACATACACTAAAAGCGCGTCAGGGCAAAGATCAAGAACCATTGGCCTAGTCGCGCGTAGAAATTCTTGAGCAACGCGATCGTCGCCTTAGACTAACGATGGATACCACTGCGACATCCTCAGCTCAGAACTCCGAGTCCGACCAGATGTCCAATGTCGATAACGCCCGGTCTTCTCCAGCAGATGGCCCGCCCCGGGCGTTCGAAGATTATGGAGGTCAATCTGGCGTTGGACAAGGCCTCGCTCCGAATTCGATGGCCGATCTTGGGTGAACTCAGCGATATCATGGTCATCGACGATCCGACGGACGCGTTTTCTCCCGAGAGGCCATTACAGCTTCCTGATGATAGCTTTCACCTTGTTGCCAATGCGATCGCCTTGGAGCCGCCAATTAGCTTTGTGATGGTTAAACTCGATTGCCTTGACTACTATCCCTTCGAATGCTCTGAAGCTTGCCAATGCGACGGCAAGTACAAGGATGACATCGGAAATGTAATGAATTGCTTTTGCGGGCATGACTAACCTCCATCTGACCCATTCAAGTCGTTCGAGAGCCCGCCATTACGGTTGGAAACACCATCCGTACGTCACATCCGTACCTGAATTCCTTGAAGAACGATATCATTCGTGCCAAGTCACACTGGCTCGACTCGCCTCTCCCGCCTGGTACTCAGTTCTACGCTGGCCCAATGATATACGGGTCTCGCTTTCGTATATTCCAAGACGAGGGGCCCGAGTACAACCAACTTGAATGGGACAGACCTGCTCGGATTGCTTTCAGATTGAAAAATACCCAGATGGCATTGCAGAGATAGGTGGGAAGATTTGGTCGCAACGGCATTGGGCTGGAGAATCGATTATTAATCATTCAAAACAGGGGAAATGTGGAATGAGCATGTTGACAGTACGGGACAAGAGTCGTTCGAAATGGGTCGAAGGTACTAAGGTACGGGCAACAATTGAACTAATAGGGGCTGTTGCTGGACGTAAAACGGCACATTTTCCGTGAGACTCATTTAATTGCTTTGCTCGCTAGCATAGTATCGATGCGAATAAATACAGATCATCATGAATATTTAACCTTTCAAGAAAGTTAAAATCCAACCTGAACGTTGTTCTATTGATCCTCTCTCGAGTCCCCACAGTAAAACTCTCGGTACGCTAAAACAAATGTAGCTAGTCCCCGCTTGTAGATCCAACCTTAAATTCCAATACCAACGTTCGCTCCACGTCATGGTGGCTCACTTGATACTACTTCAATCGTTGAGTTTATGAACTGCCCTCCAAGAAGCCATGGCACCAGATAGAGGGGAGGGTAATCCCAAAGGGCTGCGATTGAAGTTAGACTCGAGTCTACCTACTCCGTCCGCCGACACGAAACCAGCTAAGGATGAAGTCCAAGCCGAAGACGTTGCCAAAGAGAATACCAGCTCCGGAACGCAATTCTCCCTCGAGCCATTCCCTTCACAGTCCTCTGATGAAGAAGACCCCAACCAGGCTGGAGGGAGCGATGAGAACTCCCATCTGAAACCCCAGGATGCCCGTCTCTACAACCAACGGGGCTCAACGTCCCATCCACAGCTCCCACCTACCGCAGGACTCTACCCACCCTTCTACAACCGCCCACCGACATCTCTCCCCCAATCTCCCTCCCTAACCTCCCTCCTCCGCCCCCCATTCAGCACCCAGACCTCCCGACCCACCACCCCCGACTCCAGTGACGTCGAAGTCCTCACCGGCAACGGCACCAGCACTCCCGCCAGCACCGCCGCCGCCGTCGCCAAGTCCGCACGCACCGCTACTACCGTCCCGCGCGCCGCCCCCAAAGTCCCCACCTACGAGTACTACGGCTTCGCGCTGTACATGGTGTCGTCGGCGGCGTTCCTGATGTACCTGCTCTGGGCGTTCCTGCCGTCGCCGTTCCTGCACGAGCTGGGGATCTACTACTACCCGAACCGATGGTGGGCGCTGGCTGTGCCGGCGTGGCTAGTCGTGCTGCTGGGGTATGTCTATGTGGCGCTGGCGAGCTATAATACGCAGCGGTTGACGTTGCCGATGAAGAGTATCGAGAATTTGGTGGACGAGGCGGCGCAGGTGGCGGTGGTGGATGAGGAGGGGAAGATTGTGCAGGATAGGAGAATGGGAGGAACCGCATCGAGAGGGTCGGGACAGAAGAAGAGCGAGAGAGGGGTTGGGAAGCATGGAGCACGCAGTCGAGGGCATTATGCGGGGAGTAAGAAGGCGATGGGAGCGGCAATCGCTGAGAAAGACGTGGACTGGAAGAGGTATTGGAGTGAAGGGACCGATGCGGTCATGGATGTACCCATTGGCGCGGTTTGCGAGATCTTATACGGCTCGAGTCCGGAAGCCGAGGACTAGTGAGCTGATGCCACGATTCTAACCTGCAATGCTTAATAGTCCGCTTTCGGATGGTGGGTAAAATATCCGATGTTGTACTCCCATAGGGTGGAAAGAGTGACTAGAAAGCACTGGTGTCGTCCGAACTGAATTCACATGGGGCCAACAGCAGATCTCACTAGCGCTTGCCTTCACAGAGCGCACAGTATCAGTTCACTTTCTCGCTTCGGCTGCAGCTTTCACCCACAGCACGACTTGCGGATCTGGTTCACTTCAACCACACACAATCTGCCTCTACTGGATCTGTTTTTCCCTGCGGAAGTGACATTCACAGAATACACCGCCTTGACACCAAGAGTAGATATTGTTGAGTTACAACATCTTCGCATCCGAAGTAGGTGTCCCCATCACCATCGTTATCGTCATCCACTCACATCTCATGTTTAGCCACCATCCGACGAACAATCTCGTCGAAAGTCGATAAGAGACCTTACGAGACCTTCAACCTATCAAGACTCCTTACTACCACGATGTCCACCCACGGGACTACTTCCACCATTCCCAGCGGTGATATCGATGCGGCCCTCCGAGAGCGCAAACCACGGAACCTCCCCATGGTTCCAACTCTCCGCCATCAAAGTGGCTACAAAGAATAGTTCCACGCTCTTTCTGTCCGCCTCAAACTGCTCGGACTCTACCAACAGGCTGTGTCTGTTGCCCCGAAGCCGCAACTCATAGGCGAAACGTGGTCTGAAGCACAGTACAAGGAGCAATGTGATTGGATGGTCGCCGAGAACGATACGAAGTGCGAACTGGCCATTTCTATCTCCATGGACGGCTACCTCTGGGTCAAGCGGACGGGCTGGGATGATAGCCAAACCGCCCATGATATATTCACATTGATCAGGAGGTGGCTTCGCAGGACGCATGAGTATAATCTGATGGAACTATACGGGGATCTCAAAACCCATCAGATTATTGAGCGAGAAGGCGAAACAGAGTCCACTGTGGCCATGATGGACGGGACGGTGTACAATTCCCCGCGAACGATCAAGAATAGGCTTTAGGTATTCGACCTAGTCAACTTCGACATGGAAGCTAAACTTGATATGCTTGTGTGCCTGGAAAAGATCGATCGATCAAGATACAATAAATACTTCCTTTCGGCCTTGGACGACTCGGCGTTTTCGGTTAAAGTGTTAAGAAGTTGTCCATCACCAATCGCATTTAGATGTCAACGTTCGATCACCGACCGGGCAGGACTGCGCTCTAAACCGCGCTAAAAAAGACGACGCGTTGGATAATGCGGAGAAGTGACTTCGGTCGGACGGAGAGGAGAGTGAGAGGCAAACCGGTACTGGCTCATCACCACAGTATGGCACTGACCGCCGCTGGGATTAGCCCCTAGCACATCATCGCAGTGGCTGTAGCCGTTGGTACGGAGACCGGAATCTGAGGACTGGTTAGGGTGAATGTCGAGGTTCAAACTTCAAAGTCAGTGGGAGAGAGGGGATCATCCAATGGAATTTGCTTACTGAAACATGATGGATAAGCGACACCAGGGCGGTATTATACCTTAGCACGACTTTTACCATTGCAATGCACACAGCAAACGTTCCGCCTATATGAGAGAAAAATCACGCCCAAGTGTTAGAGATCGTAGCCTGACACCCCTATTTTATATTCCCACTCCGATTCGTTGAGCGGGAGATATTCCCGACGATCTCCTCGACCCATCACCACGGTTGGTACACCAGTCCGATACGTCCCATGCACCTCCCCATAAATGCAACCACACCACCGCATCCGATTCCCAGCTACATGGGTGACACCAATGCAAGGAGGCGAATTGCATCATGCGTCCCTGGGTGGGAAGCTGAACACCACCCATTTGCGGGGAAAACTTGAAACTCGTCTGTTCGGTTCGACTGCCTGCAGGTTGGTTTCTCCTCATCCTCAATTCTCATATCCCCTCGCCGTCCACTGAGACTACTCCGATATACGCTACGCTCCTACGATCTACACGATATCTAGCAACCCTCACGCTTCATTCAACCATCCGAACCTCACCCACGCCCAAGTAAGCCCCTCCCTACCCCCTCCACCATCTCTGCTCTAACTCCCCCCAGCATGCAAAACCTCCGCAGTATGTCCAAAGAGCGGACCCACTCCGTCTCCTCCCCCAACATCGACCCCAATGGCCACATCACCATGGACGCCTCCCGCGACGAGCTCATCCTCGCCGTCAAGCGGCAGGACGCCCTCCTCCCCGAAGTCCCCAAGCTCACCACCTGCACGCCCGCAAACTTCGAAGAATGGCTCTGCGTCCTCGCCACCCGCCTCAAACTCCTCGGGCTGCACGCGCACGTGTTTCATGGGGTCGCGGTCCCGAAGCCGGCGGGCCCGCCCACTGCGGACGATCGGCGGAAAATGATGAATTATATGACGAATGAGATGCGGGCGAAGTGTCAGGTAGTATCGTTCATTTCGGCAGCGGGGCTGCTGGCGGTGAAGAAGGGGGGATTCGATGAGTTTGATACACCGGCGAAGGAGCTGTTTCTAATGGTCGTGAAGTGGGCGGGGGGGATGTGCGAGGGGGGGAACGTCGCGGTGCAGGAGAAGTTGAAGGATTTCGAGGCGTGGGGGATTATATGAGGGGACTTACTGCTGGGTCATTGGGGTATTTGACTGGAAGGAATTGATTTTCTGGGGGATATACAAGCGATATTTGGTGTTTTTTCGAACGGCTACGTCACCAATCTGGATGGTGGATGGAATTCGGGAGCGGGGCACGTTCACGATGAAACCCGACCGAAACCAATATCCCAACTACAAGCTCTATAGTAGCCCAATGCTTTATCTTGAATTCTTGATGGAAGTAATATTCCTCCTGTTTCGTGATCTAGCATGGAGGAGATTTGCGATATATCTCATCCTTCTTATTCCTGCACTGTGCATGGAAATTTCCACGTAATATTGACCAGTATCCAATCAACGGGTGGAATCAACCCGCTGCACTCTAGACGACCCTGCCTCCGTGCCTCGACCTCCCCCGCACCATCAGATTCGGGCTCCCCTACAATGATGAATTGTTCCAAGCCAACAGGGTCATCCTCTCACCAAAAATTCTCAGTTTAGAAGATAGAGGACAGGAGGTGAAATGGTGGTGGGATTGAAGCAGCCATCTACCAGAGGCGTCCAGACAGTCTGAGTCACTAGTCAGGCGCTCAGGCACCAAGGTAGTAATTTAGGTGCCTCCGTAAGGGAAGAAATTTATGGTCCATACAACGTTTTGTTCCCGAAAAATCATAACCATCCAAATGGATAATATAGTTCAGACTCTGACGGTAGGTAGATCTAGCTCTAAAAATATAATTTGACCTTTTAAATCCGCCTTTTAATGTAAGGGTGCGTCGTTGCAGCTCGATTCAAAATTTAGATTTCTGTGTGGTACGGGCCCTCAATTTCTTCCCCACGAAGGGTGAGATACATTGATCTGTCACGCAGCCCGCACTCTGCAGGCTACCTACAATCTAACGCTAACTAGTACCAGCACTGGCTTCCGTGCCGCCTGCATGTCACACCAATCTAGGAGTTCGGACGCGTTGTCAAGTGGCATCAACGAATTGGCGACTGGTGCTGGCTGTTGTTGATATTCTCGCAGCTTGCTGCATCTGCAAATGAATGTCCATGGAACCACACGCTAGGAAATGCTCCGTGTCGAATTAAAAGCCGTCCTGCAGTCAATTGTCAAAGGACGCTAGCAAGAGATAATCAGAGACTAGAGTGGCAGCCTCATTGCCTGGCCCGCGATCCGTCCAGTCTACTACATAGTATGCACAGTAGACTCGTGGTTGAGTGCACCCTGCAGTCCGTGATCCCATCCCTTCTGACAGGACCATCCACATTAATCCACGCTAGACACCAGACATGCACAATTGCAACTTTGGCAGGGCCTTTGGTACTGTACCCAGCCCTGAGCCCGTCCTGTCCGATCCACTGGGCACCGATCCACGACGTTCCATCCATCCATCTCCAACTTTCTTCACTTCCTCATCTCCGCCTGAGTGAAACATCGTGAACGCTGACCCCTAACTCTGGGGTTGTTATTCTCCTTCTACTTACCACCACCACAAAAGCATTCTTGGGGTTTAGAGACCGTTTGACCATCTCCTTGAGACTGGAGGCAACCATATGAGACATACATTTCAGCCATTAAACCGGCTCCTCGTACTGGCAACATCCTCTCAGGCCGTTGCTGCTCATCATCATTGCATCGTATAGGTGCATTCATCTCCTTCCTCCAGGTCCGTATTTTCTATCCCTTCATCCACCCGATCTTGATCACCTCGAATCTTTTCAATATGCCCAGTCTCTGCAAATTCCACCTTTCGCGATGATCGGGGATGGCGAGAGGACCAGACGACCCCAAGCGCATCGTGTGGCGGTCGTCCACATTTTGCAGGCCAAGGCCGATCTCTCCCATGCCGAACGGCACTCATCTCCCCCATCCACGGTTTGATTCGCTGACTTCTTCTCCAAGTGATTTATCATCTACTACCTTTCATCCGTCACTGATACGGAATTGGAACGTCTATTGACACATCGACACGCGACAGACCTCTAGGTCTGTTCAAGTGGCACAGCGGCAGCCGTTGCACCGCCTCGTCAACCGACACGGAAGCCCAAAAAAGGGCTCAGCCGCACAGGGTAACCGCGACCAGTTGGGGCTTCCTCCACTGTCGAGGCTGCCGAAACACGGGCGAACGATTTCTGGGTCCGCCAGATTGCGCTAGTCCCAAATAGGAATAGTATCCAGCGCCAAGCTTTTGGCACGTCCAACTTGAAACCTTCTGCAGTTCGGCTGGAACGACGTCTGGAGTTGGGAACTTTGGTATGTGTAGGGTGTAATGTGATCCATCAACTTCCACTTCCATACCGTTTACACCCACGATACCCCATACTCTACACTATACCCCACCGCAGGCGATCCTAACATTTCGTGGTTGGAGATTCGATTGCTCGGGGGTTGTTTGTAGTTGGTTTGACGGTTCATGCCACTTTGGCCAAACCCATTGCTGACGGCGATTCCTTCCAGTCGTGACCGAAACGCGGCATTCCAACTATTTCCGTGTCACTCAGGCCATCATTCGACCGGGTATCCTCCACTCCATCGATGCCACATCGCGCAGACGTACATCTTGAGTTCGAACCACGCGAACATCGGTAGGAGGGTACGGGAGCGGAGGAATGGCGTCTCGGTTCCCCGAGCGCGACCGAGACGGACGCGACACAAGATGGCAACCGCGAGACCGTGATCGAGATCGGGAGCGGGAGCGATCTCCTCGACGCGATCGCTCCCCACCTGGCCGCTTCATGGACCGCATCGATCGACGAAGTTCCATAGCGTTCAATTCCGAGATCCCACGCGGCCCAAAAGCGGATCGCGTCGACTCCAATCTGTCCACATCGAGCATACCTGCGGGACCAAGAGGGCGCGGATTTGGTGGCCGCGGCGATTATCGCGACTCGAGAGACGGGCCATCGTATTCCGATGGTCCGTTACGGACGTGGCGAGAGCGCGACGCGGATGCCGATCGCCGGGCGTCGCCACGACCACGTTCACCCATTGTACGATCTCATCCCGACATACGCGACGCGAGAGACGCGCCGGCACGTGACGATGGCCCATTGCGACAACGTCGAGACTCACGAGACGGCCCCCTCTCTACAGGATCGGCCTCGGAGTCAACATGGAGCGGCGGCGCTGGTTACAGCCGTGGTGGAGGTTTCGGTAGAGGCCGTGGACGTGGCGGATACGACGAATATCGCGGCAGAGGCCGTTTCGATGATCGAGAAAGAGACAGGGATCGAGAGACCCGAGACCGTGACCTTTTCCGCCCACGCAGTCGATCACGCCAACGTTGGGGTGATCGTGATCGAGAACGAGACCGAGAACGCGACCGCGAGAGAGACCGCGAGCGAGATCGAGACCTCATCCCGGCTCAACGCGATTTCCGAGACCGAGATCGAGACCGCGATTTTGACCGTCGGGACGACCGGCGCCCGTTTGAGCGCGACGAGCGACCGAATTTTCGCGACGACCGATTCCGAGATGGCCTGGGCGAGCGAGATCGATTCAGCCGCCTAGATTCTCGTCAAGGGAGCGGACATTCTACACCACTTCCTGACCCAGCGGCCGATCGCGATACCGGCAGACCGGATCTGTTGCGACGGCAATCCTATGCGACGGACGCGCATGGCCCGTCAAGACGAGAGAGCAACGAGAACAAGCCGGACCTGCTCGCCTTACGGGCACGGGCAGCGTCTCCTCCACCGGCGATTCCACAAGTACCGGCATTTGGGTCGTTACCTTTGACGGGCGGCGTCATATCGAGAGCGCCGAGCAGTTTGACGTGGACCGCGACTGGCGCGAAGCAACAAGCGATAGCGCGAGCAGATGCCCAAAAGGACGAACAGGAAGAAGGGCAGATTCTACAAACCCCTCAAGAACAAGCTGCGGAAAAGTCGATCCCGCCGCAGGCTACGGTTCCAACTGGCCCTGCAAGAGCTCCACCTACCGGACCAAAGGCTCAAGTCGCTGCTGCGGTTGGCTCCGCCGGAACGGGACCGACAGCGAAACCTGCTGAGCCACGGCTTGCTGTTGTTCCGCCCAGTGGACCGAAAGCTATGCGAACAGCGAACGCATTGGATTCCAGGGACGTACGGGACGCAAAGCTGGAATTGAAAGCGCCCACGGCACCTCGACCTTCATCGTCATCAGGATCTTCGATGGCTCCTTCGACAAGCTTTAGCCCGCCGAAACCGCTGTCAAGCAGCCTTAGCGATAGTGGACGGCCAGATCCCTCGGATTCCGCGCGGAAAGGAGATATCCCATCTGTACCCAGTATTCGAGCGCCTCCCATAGGGCCATCGCAACCAACCGTCTCCTCAACCATATCCCGTCGCGCACCATCACCAAATCTCAGCCGACAGCTGAGCTATCCGCAGCCATCACGCCGCTCCCTCTCTCCCCGTCCTTCACTCCCGACTTCATACTTCGCACCCAACCAGATCCCTCAAGGCCCGCGTGCCTCACCCAAGACGTCCAGCGCATCCTTAAACCTTTCCGGCCTCGACATCCCTCGCGGCCCGCGTGCGGATCGTGCACCTGCCGGAAGGGGATTCGGCGTCGGATTGAACGCGCCTACCGGACCCGCTGGTATGGGAAGAGGCATGGGAATCGGTGCCCCGGGAAGAAAACCGCTGACCTATCCACTGGGACCGAGAGGTGCCGCGCAGGATGGACCCTATGGACGCGGCGCTCTCGTTCCCGCCAAGCGTGACGCGGAGGGAGAAGAGAAAGATCGGTTGCGAATCCCGGGATCGCAGGAGGTTAAGCCGGCGATCAAGGAAGAAAGGGATCGGGAAGATGCTATTATGCGGCCTACTTCTCGGCCGCGATTGACGGAGAATGAGGAACCGGTTAGGTCTGAACCGAGCAGAACGGACTTGGCTGGCCTTACCACTCGCAGACTTGCGGTTCGTGGTGCGGTTCCGGATCCGATGGAACTTGATCATCCGTCTGGTGATCAAAATCTAGTGCAAGCGCCAAATGGTACCTCTACTCCCGTTGAACCTGCCGTCTCTGCTCTCTCCGCCAAACTTGGTACCGACACCGACGAAGCACCTTCGTCCCGACTGGCCGGCCCTTCCATCGATGCGGCGCTCAGCGACGACGAAGACGAGGACATGTTCGGCGAAGAGGAAGACTTCGCCGAGACGGAGCAACGGTTCCAACGCGAGAAAGCCCGCCTTGAGAGTATGGTGGTGGACCTTAGCGACCGCAAATATCGCGCGACCACGCCGCTGGAGAACCTGGTGATCTTGCAGGCGCTGGCGGAGAACGAGCCGGCGGACGTGCTGAAGACGGTGCGGGGCGCCAAGAACATCGCGTCGCGCAACGCCGCCGCCGCGAAATTGGAGGCGCAGGAGCGGTTGAAGTCGGAGGGCGAAGTGGTTGTGGGCGAGCAGATGCTGACCCCTGCGGCCGGCGAAGGCGAGGCGGATGGGATGGATGGGGATGTGGAGATGGTCGAGGAGAAAGACGAAGAACGGTGGTTATCTCCCGAGCGCGTTGCCACACCCGACTTGCAGCTGCTCCCGTATCTCGCCAAAGGGCCGCCCACACCACTTTCCGATCTCGAGGTCGTGGATGGGAAATACGATGAGGACTTGGCGCAGACCGTTTCGGAGCACCTGGCGCAGATGCATTTCAGCGACCACAGCGGCGATGAGGAGCGGGAGGACGAGTACAAATTCGTCCATGCCGGCTGGCGAAATAACTTGCGCGACCTGGAGCAGGAGATCGAGGCGGAGAAAGAACGGTTGGCGCGCGAAGCGGCAAATGATGCAGCAGCGTCGGCTGGCGCGGCCGATTCGGCGTCTCCGGCTGCCGACACGGGTGCGGGCGCTGCGCCAGCAACGGCAGAGGCTACGGCGCCTCCGACGCCACAGCCGTCGAGCCGCAGGAGAGAGTACAAGTTCGCTTCAGAATACGACATGGAGCGTGCGATCAAGGAGTCGGAAGAGCTTGCGCGCAAGGAGGCGTTGGAACGACAGAAGCAAGAGGCTAAGTCGCGCGCGAACTCTGAGACGGAAGCGGATATTCCCCTGCTTTCTCGACCGTCGGACGTGTCGATCCGAGTGTATCACGACACCGCGCAACTCACGCTCCCCGAAGATGCGCTGTGGGCGTTCGATTTCGATCCGCCGGTCGACACGTTCACCGAGGAGGAACACAAGATCCTCGTCTCACAATTCAAAGACTTCCCCAAGAAATGGGGCAAGCTCGCCGTGCACCTGCCCAGCCGCACCTACAAGGACGCCATCTTCCATTACTACGCCACCAAATGGGACAAGGAGTTCAAACCGCGCTGGGCGCGCGGCCGCAAAGGCGGGGGACGCGGCCGCGGTCGTGCCGCTGCCGCCTCGTCCGGCTCCGGCGTGCGTCGCGGCAAGACGAATGCGCTCATGGCAGACCTCGGGGTCAAGCCGGACGTTTACTCGGGCGACGAGTTCGCGGTCACGGACTCCGGCCGGCCGCGACGGGCGGCGGCGCCGAAGTTCGGAGAGGTGCCCGGGGCGCCGACGACGTTGGATGGCATCATAGAGGAGCGGGCGGGCACGCCGAAGAAGGCGGAGGAGAAGCGGGGGAGGAAGGCAGCAAGGGAGCCGAAGAAGAGGGGGAGGGCGGCGGCGAAGGGGGTTAGTCCAGACAAGGTTGATGCGGTCGTCGCGGCGCCGGGACGGGGGAGGAAGGTGTCGAATGCGCCGGAGGGGCCACTGCAGCCACTGGATCCGCAGATGCAGCGGCCGGGGAACCAGGGTGGAGGGCATTTGTGGCCAGGGACGGTGACGGATGTGGATGGGCTCGGGCGGCTGATGGTGCCGGTGCATGGCGGCATGCCTGGGAATGCGCAGGTGGAGATGAGTCCGCTCGCGCGCCAGATGAATATGCAGCAGCAGGCCGCGTCGACCATGTCTGGACAGCAGCCGCTGTTGCAGGCGCACCTCGGTCCTAACACCGCGGCGCCTTCGGGAATAGCCACCTCCCCGAACGTCCTCCCGGCTCAACTCTCCCATTCCCCGCGTACAGGTCAGCCACCCCCTCCCGGCTCCCGAGTTCAACCCCCCGGCACCGCACCCCCGCGCACCCAAGCACGCACCGGTCCCTCTTCCTATTGGTCCGTCCCCGAGCAGCAGGAATTCAAGCGTCTCCTCCGCCACTACGGCACGGACTTCACCTCCATCGCGCAATCCATGAACCACTCCAAGTCCGCCGTCATGGTCAAGAACCACTACGGCAAGCTCGTCGAGGCCGGCAGTGATCTCGACCTCGTCGAGCAGGTCCGCCGCGTCGACGACCGGAAGAAGCTCGGCGACATGCCCGGCCCCGCGCCGCCCAGTCAATACGTCCCGCCGCCGCCCAAGCCAGGGCCAGCACCTGGCGCGAAGTCAGGGCCGGCGGGAAGGAGAAGAGCGGCGACCGTGACCGCGCCGAATATGCCACCTGCGGGAGCGTTGGGGTTGCCCGGGACGCAGGCGCCGCCGGCGGAGAACGTGGTTGTGCAGCGGACGCTGGCGCCGAATCTGGAGGTGGTCGACGTGGAGAAGGCGCCGTCGCACGCGCACATGCACGGGCATCCACATGCGCACCCGGGCGTGATGCATTCGCGGGCGGGGTCGGGTGGGGTTCCACTTGGGCGCACGGCATCACCTGGATCGGTTCATGCTGCGCAGCCCTCAAGGCCGTCGTCGAGGGATTATCACCGGCCAAGACATTTGCAGGGGCCGCCGTTGGGGTACTTTCCCGCGCCGGCGGCGCTAAGTGAGCGGAGGGAGGAGTATCCGCCGAGGCAGGATATGTATGCGGGGGATCGGAAGCCGGTGGATCATATTGTGGATGAGCGACCGTCGCAGCGGCAGCAGCCGATGCAGATGCAGCCGGTGGGCATGCCGTCCGCGCCGCAACATCCGTCAAGTCTTCGCAATATTGTCGACGATCGCGCCGCGGTGCCGCCACCGCCTTCCCAAGTCCATGCGCCGGCGCCGCAGCCACCGAAGCCCTCGGCGCCGAAAGAGCCGGTGCGGAAGCTGAACCTGATGGATATCATGAACGCCGATACGGACGACGTGCCCCCGAGGAAGAAGGAGGAGCCCCCGAAAGAGCTGCAGCGCACGACATCGCAGGGACACGGTCCGCCTTATGGGTCGCACGCGGGTCCGCTGACGCCGAATCCGGCACCGTCGATGCCGGCGCCGTCGGTCACGCAGCGGCAGGCGTCGGATTCGTCGATTTCTTCACGCGCGTACTCTCGCCCGTCATATCCCGATCCGCGAGGACAGCCGCCGTACGAAAGAGATTCCGGGCGTGAGTTGACCTCGACGATGCGCGATCCACTCGGCATGGCTCGTGAGCCGGTGCCTGCGCCTCGAGAGGCGATCGGGCCGCCACATCATCGTGACAGTTGGTCTGGACGACAGTACTCGCAGACACCAACAGGGGCGCACCATGGGCCTGGATCGCAACCGCAGACGCCGACAGCAATGCAGCAGCCGCATCCGCCTCAGGGACAACCGCATCCGACTCAAACTGCTTCGGCGGGCCAGCCATATAGCAGCCATCGGGCAATGGCATTTGGGCAGCTGAACACGCCGCGACATAATCCTAGCCCGCCTCCGAATGCGATGTACAGCGCGCACTCCCGCAGTGGAAGCGCCATTGGCATTGCTCATCCACATCATGGAACTCACTCGGCAGGACATACGCCAACACAATCGATCCATACCCCAACACCGCAGGGTCCGATTCCTCCTGGCCGTAACTATACGCCCCCGGTTCCGGGACACAATTATACGCCTCCGGCGCAGCCACTGCATTACACCCCGCCGACTGGCGCGGCGCGAAACCTCCCGCCAAATCCGAATCCCTACGCCACGTTAGCGCCACCGACGAGCCAATCCGCACCCCCTCCGTCTGCGCCACTACCCAGTGGCACGCCGAGCGAGCGAGTGCAATATGCCGTCGAGCGAGTGCCAAGCTATGGGTACGATCCGCAATCCCGGACATACGAGACCTCGTCGCGCGGCTACGAGCAACCAAGCCGACCATACGACCACGCCTACGAAGGCCCATCATCTCGACCCCAGCCCACCTCCACCCGTCCCTACGAATCTCAACACCCGCGCCAATACGACCCCCGCCCCCCCGCCCCCTTCGATCCCCAACTCTCTCGACCTACCGACCCACCCCGCCGCGCAACCAGCCCACACCACCCACCCCGCTACGACACACAACCCCCTCCCCACGCCTACCCCTACGACGACCCCCGCCAACCCCTCACCATCCAACAGCAGCGCGAGCGCGAAGCCCTCGCCTCCTACCAACGCGACGTCGACTCCGACCGCGACCGCGAGTTCCATGCGCGCCCGCCATACCCCGCCGCCACCACGCGGTCCAACACGCCCGGCATCTCGAGCGAGATCAAGCGCATTTCACTGACGCGGGAGGAGGACGTGGTGATGGGTGAGCGGGCGAGGGAGAGGGAGGGACGGGGGTTTGGGTATGTGCAGGGCGGGCAGATGGGGCGGGAGGGGTGGGAGAGGAGGGAGAGGGAGAGGGTGGAGGAGAGGGGGAGGAGGTTGGGGAGTGGGAGTGTGGAGGAGGCGGAGAGGCGGATGAGAGAGCGGTATGGGGGACGGTGAGGATTGGATTTGAGAGTCGTGAGGCATGAGGCATGAGGCGATGAGGGAAGATTGTATATTATGTTTCTGTTTCCGGTTTAATGGATGTATGAGAAGACAGCACAGGTGCAGGTAGCATCCAGCATACCTAACGACGGACTCAAATGAGCAGATACGGCTGCTAGGAGAGCGATAAGCATGTATGTATGATAGACTTTCACGACACATTGCGTGAATGATGGCAATGAAAACTATTCGACTTCAAAATATCTTAATTATCTATTCTTTCACATGATTCATTGTCTTGGCCCCCTCGGAGACCTTGGCGTGGTGCGGTTCTAAAAGACGGAAGAAGAGGGAAGAGGGATGGAGAAAGTCGTAGTCGAGATGACACGCATCGTGCGGTGGATAAAGCGTCTTCCCATCGTTTTTCACAACTGCCGCCCTGGCAGCTTTCAGAGTATCGATGGTGGACGATATGGATTCTAAACGTATCTTTTTTCTGGCCGTCGAACAAGATTTCCTCTTCCGAATCAGGGCCCCTTTGAGCTGTTCGCGTGCTCGTTGGCCATGAGTTGGGGGGGTATCTTCACATCTCGGAACATCGTCAAGGGAAAGGTCCTCGAGAAGAACATTGTCAAGAACGTGGCCGAGGATGTTGTCGGGGACATCATCGGGAACATCGTCGTTGAGATATCGGCGAGGACGTTGTCGAGAAGAACGACGTCGTTGAGAACAATGCGGCAGCCGGAGGACCAACCTCTAAGTCACCAATGCGAAACTGAACTTATAGCCTTGACAGGTATCTGAATACCCCGGTGCGAATCGTCGTCAAGCAATCGTCTCACTCCTCCCTGGTATTCGATCCTTGGCCAGACGCAGTCTCTCTAGTTACTAGTACCGCTATTAGCGGAGCATCTTCATTCATCGCCGACCAACCCGCCGACCAGATCCTCGCCAGTGGGTATGGAAAAGCAACCTCAAAATCCTTTCTCTTTTCAAAGACACGCAGAAGACATAAAACAATTTCAGGAAGGCAACTGCTGCCCATGGAGTCAGAAATTTCATCGTGGGCTTTTCTCTTGTATATTATTCGAACTTGAACCCGAGCCAAAAAGACATCGGGGGGCTTTTCAAAGACATGTGTATGACACATAACAAACTGAAAAACGTATCAACTGCATATAGAGGAAATATATATTGAGGCGGGAATGATGCGGGCAGGTCTGAGGACTCTGAAACGCCGTCTAGGAGGCGGGAAGACTAGGCTCAATAGCCCCCTCTCGATGCCATAAAACCATATCAAAATTGCGACAAGGAGTTCAGCTGGACATGCTGTATGCCGAATCAGATTCCTTGTCGCTGTTGTGGGCCAGCTCCACCCCCTGAGCACAAAGCTATAGTCTTCGAGAAACCAGAATTTCAGGAATTCCGAAAAAGGAAAAGGAAAAGTATATATCGCTCAATAGCTGTTAGGAAGAAGAACGAGCCGCACCACCCTCCATAATCGTGGCCAACTGGGACAAGGAGTTCGAGTTGCCGGGCGCTTCGACTAGGCAAATCCCCATCGCTGCCAAAAGTCAACTGCACCACGTCCAAGCGAAACCAAGCCCCGTGAGGCGGCCGGTTACGGACTCGGACGACGAAGGTGCACACTTCTTGCCAGCGCGGGAAGAAGACATGGAACGAGCCACCGTCGGACGTCATCCACCACTGCCCAAAGTGGGAGGACTTAGCAAACCCTCATCGCTGCAGAAAGTCAGCTCCACCACGTCGAAGCCAAACAAATCTTGGCCAAGAGTCCAGGTAGGGACTTGGACGACGAGAGTGTGCACTTCTGCCGTCGGGGAAAGACGACGAACTATGAGCCACCGTCAGATGTCATCCACAACTGTCCCAAGTGCAGTGATCAATCAGACGTTCCATAGATCCCTCGAAAACATCAGACGCAAGCCCCCTCCCTCCTCCCTCAACAAGAGCGCGGCTACGCGCGGCCTTGCGGACCATGACCATGGTAGCTGCGACGACCATTTCACCCTGAACACAGTACGGGGAGCCACGACCAGAAGCGTGGCTACACACTGCGGCACAGCGGTACGCGATGACGGGCGTTGGCATGCCGGAGGAGCTCGCAGAGAATTTCCATTGGGGACTGTCCCAATCTCTCGGCGGGCTACCTTGTCTGCTTAATGTACCCAATCATCTAAATCTGGTTGATGAAGTCGCGATACTCAGATGGTGAGTGGACCAGCGCCATGGTATCTCCGGAAAGTCTTGAGCTAGTCACCGTATGGGCTACCCAAACCTCAATAATCCAGCGTTGTATCCGATGCCCTCAAATGGGTCGGCCGGAAAGCCGGTCAACGGCAATGGTGCGACAAAACCAGCAGCAGCAGCTGGCTGGGGCTCGAGCATCTTCCTGAACTTCGATTATATAGCATCGAACGAGGATTCCATCATCGCCTCGACTCCTGGCGCCTCCCTTCATTCCGTATAGTTCAGCCAAAAGCAAACATTCAAGCGTCCCGCTTCAGGGAGTCGGATGACGACAGCGTCCACCGCTCGATGGCTCGCCGGGGGAAGCTCTCTCAGTCCTCTGCACGATGTCGCTTGTCTCTGTCCGAGTTGGGACAAGGAGTTCAATCGTCCTTGTGACTTGACTAAGCACGAGGAGAGTCGGCGTCGCTTTATCGGGGAGCTGCCCGCAGGGAGAAGCTCTCTCGGTCTTCGGCACCCTGTCGCATGTCTCTATCCGAGTTGCGAAAAAGAGTTCAATCGACCTTGTGACCTGACGAAGCACGAGAGTCGGCGTCGTTTTGTTGGGGAACTTCTCGCGGTTGATGGGTAGATTTTGCTCGATCAAGTCCGCATCCAACCATATAACCTGTTGTGAGGCAACAAGAATATAGCCGTGTATATGGTGCTCTTCTCCTTATTCTCTCAACATATAATCGCATTTCTCCCATGTATGGTCAGCAACAGCGTTGCTGAACGAGTGTTCCTCGACATCACCAACTACTCTCCATGGGGACACCAACTCCCCTGACCATATGATGGACGAGGGTCTCGGTGACGAATTCGACCCCAATGGTGGACAAGTCTTCCAGCTGTTCGACGAATCCGCTCTGGGCACTTTCCCAAATATTACCAGCTCTCCCCGAAACTCCACCGGACTTGGGTTTTTGTTTAGATAGGGAACAACCCACCAGGGTTATCGAGATCTACGGCCGGAACATTGGACAGCTACATCCTTCGGCACCATCTTTCGCCCCAACGACGCAAGAGAATGGCTTTCGAGTCCCGCCGTCCCCTCGGGTCCGCGGCAACGGCACCAACATCTAGATTCGGCGAATCGGGTCGTTATTCAGACTCGTCTTCGGGGATCGGGAAATTCAGGTGCTTCCAGTCTTCGATCTAGCTCGAAGAAGCAATTAGTACATATTCAAGCCTCACAGCAACGGCCCCAAATAACGCTGAACAGAGCTTGGGGGGTGGAGCACAGGAATTTCAAAAGGAAACATACCTCCTCGGTGACACAGCGCAGTCGGTCCCGGACACTCTCGACGGCGAAACCGCCCAGCAACAGCCGCAAGGGAGGATAACTGCAATGGCCCAGCTGCCAGACGAGTTCCGCACTCTTGACTGCCGAGGTAGGTTGCCGATCGTTGAGCCACTGGACCACTCGCTTGGCATGCGCTGACGGTGCAGTAGGACTATCGTACGGCGCCGACGGCGGCTTGACCAGGAACGCTTGCCATCGCCGCGGTTTTCCTGGTGACAGACCTTTTGAATTCTTCAATCCGGTGTCGGTTTCCGGAGGAACGACGGAGCTAGCCACAGGGCTGTTAAACAGCGGTTGCGTTTCCGGTCCGTCAGCGAGGTGGTCGTCCAGACGGACGTGCCCTGGTTCGATCAAGCTTGCCTTGATGCCGAAAGAGTCGATTTCATATAGCATGCTCTCAATCAGTCCTTCCACTGCATATTTCGTCGCGCAGTAGGGGCCTAGTCCCGGGACGCCGAGTGCGCCGGAAGTGCTACTGAAAATGATGTACCGGCAGGGGAAAGGGGCGACTTGTGCGCTTCCACTCTTTGATTTTTCCGGTACGGCGGCCAACAGAGATTCGGCGCGCTCACGGAAGTAGGGGAGGGAGAGCTGGATGATGTTCAAGGTGCCGAGGAAGTTCGTTTCAAATTGATTTCGTAAGTCGTGTGTATCTTGATCTTCGCAAGCCCCGATAACTCCTACATGGAAAGTTCTAGTCAGTTGTCACCGTGTAGGAGTCATTGTTAAACTCACCGTAGCCTGTACAACTATCAGAAGCGCATGCACGGTCAGCATAATGTCCATCAAAGACAGCGGTCAAGTAGCACCAAATATAACTGGGTTAATACCATCGAGGAGTACTTACTTCACAACGATGTCAAATGCCTTCCAGTGCTTGATAGCCGCCTGAACTGCTGCATCCACCGTCTCTCGAACCCGCACATCACACAGCAGGCCATGATAGTTCCGCTCGCCGGGCTTCGCGTTCTGCATCTGCTGGAGCGTGTGCTCCTTCGTCCAGCCCACCGCAGATACCCTATCACCGTGAGACAGACAGCACCTGACGAGGGACCGTCCCATGTGCCCTGTTGCCCCAAAGATGAGCCATGTCTTCTGCTTTGGCGGATTCGAGTCGCTGGGGGGTTCGGTAGTGGGAGGAAGGCGGAGGGTCACGGCGGACGGGGGGCTGGTACGGGGTCTCGGGGAGTCCTGAGAGCCCCCGCAGTGGTGTTCAGCCATTTTCTGCGGTAGTGATGCTTCAGGGCAATGTCGTCCTTGCTTCAGGTAGGAACATCTTCAAGGGAGGTACGTTTTACGTGTGGTATGCCACTGGGGGATTAGACCGGGAGAGGGAGGGCGTTCAGATTAGCAATGCTCGGGAAGCGGGAGCTAAAACCGTGGAACCAATCCTAGTCAATAGCTCATAGCAAATAAAAACCCCGTTCGGACGTCAATATCACTTGCATCTACCATGTCACATCCGCAATCGTTCACGAGCATTCTTGGAATATATGAGTTACCGATCCCATTTTTTATTGACTCCAGAGGGGGTACTGCAGCGGTTGAGTCTTCCCCCGGGGCTGCCAGTTGATGGTGACTTCCCATCCTTTCCCACCCAGATTCATACTATCGGCCCCGTCAACGACGACAAGCAATGGCCTCGGGTACATGCCAGTAGCTATCTGTAAGGGATAGCCCATAATAAGGATTGGAAGCACTATCAACCATGCCAGAGTCCTCCAGCTTCGTTCCAACCTTCACCCAGGGTTTCATCCTGGGACAGCTCACCTTAGCCGTGATTATCTTCGCGTTCATCAAATTCTTCATCTTTGGAGAACCATCCACATCCGACAGCTTGCGACCATCCCATCGACCATATTCCTCCTCACATTCGCGGACATATTCTCGATCTGCCTCTGGAGGGGCGAACAATACATTGCGACACCGGCCGTCCACCACCTTTTCAACCCTACCCCCCAGCACCCCATTAATCCTCTCCAAAACGTATTACAATACGGCCTCTCACCCCCCAGAATCGCTAGACTGGTTCAACGTCCTCGTTGCGCAGACGCTCGCACAGCTCCGTGCGGATGCCCTTCATGAAGGCGCTATTGTTCGCAGTTTGGAGTCCGTGCTAAATGGACCATTGAAACCCAGCTGGGTCGGCGATATGCGGATCACCGAAATCGCCCTGGGCGAGGAATTCCCCATCTTCAGCAACTGTCGAGTGATTCCGGTGGAGGAGGGCGAGAATGGCCATGTCGGAATGGGGGTTAGCGCCGGCGAGGGGGCCAGATTGCAGGCGCAGATGGACGTGGACTTGGGCGATGTGATCACGCTTGGAGTAGAGACGACCGTGAGGTTGAACTATCCAAAGCCCCTGATTGCAGTCCTTCCAGTGGCGCTGGCCGTATCTGTAGTGAGATTCAGCGGGACGGTATGTGCAGACCAAAACGCCACCCCCTTTCAGGGCTTACACTAACCATGGTTGCTAGCTCTCTTTATCACTTGTCTCCATTCCATCAGGAGCCGAAGAGGGTAATTCGACTCTATCCAGCCCTACTCCCACTCATAGGATGCCGACCTCGCCGTCTCCTCAGCCCTCGTCACCAACGCGGAACTCTACCGCGTTGACGTTCACCTTCCATCCCAACTACACCCTTGCTCTTCGGACGTCTTCACTAGTTGGCTCTCGCGCTCGATTGACGAACCTGCCAAAGCTGGCAGAGCTTATCGAGGCCCAGGTGCGGCGATGGTTCGAAGACCGCGTCGTCAGCCCACGGTTCCAACAGGTCGCGCTCCCGAGTCTCTGGCCCCGGATGCGCAATGCTAGGGGCGGCGAGCCTGACGACAGCGATGACAGACAGTCGACAGCTCCCGAGGAGACGGCTCGCGAAAGCCGAAGCGACAGCAAGATGCGTGGCCGAGATCGAAGCAGAGGTCACAGGAGACCCTCAACCGCCCAAGGCGAGAACCACGCTGCCCCTGACCACGACCATCTAAGGACAAGCAGTTCCGCCCGGGACCCCAATGCCGACGACATCGAGCACCGCGCGCCCGACGAGGGTCTCCGTCTCCGCGACTCGGAGGCTCGAAGCCGTGACGCTGACGAGGGTTTGCGGTTCCGAAGTGCGGGTTCTCGCAGCCGCGAATCGGAGATGCGGGCCACCACGGATGGATTTAAAATCCCGGGTAGCATGCCGGGAGGACTTGTTGGATGAGCGGGTAGCTCGTCAGCATGGATGGACTTGCGGACGATCGACTCTAGGAAAATGACGATCCATATCGGACTGGTGGCGCTTCGATGGCTACGGACCGCAATGCATGCGACCACCGATAGATTTAAAATCCCGGGAAGTATTCCGAGAGAACTTGTCGGATGGGCTCGTGGCTCGTCGGCATGGGATAGACTTGCGGACTGATCGACTCCACGAAAACGACGGCCCATCCCGGACTAGGAGACCTTTCGATGGCCACGAACAACAATCCGTCAAGATCTTGACTTATATATATGCAATCCAGGCCTTTAGACCTACCCATCCGGACTGCTGCTGCCTCGCAAGATTCAAATGCTTCGAGGGAGTAGAAGGGATATGTTGCGGCATCTGCGTTGAAGAAGTTGATGGTCCTGAAGTGTACCCCGAAGGCATCAAAACTCTTAGAGGATTACCGTCGTACATCTCCCTTGATCAAGAAAGTCGGCAATTACATGGACAATCTCTACGGGGACTGGAGGAGGACATCCAAGGCGAATGAGCATCCATTGCTTCCACCCCGAAGCGGTTTAGAATCGAAAGGGGCGGAGACGGATTCACATTTCACGAGCACTGTCGCATGGCCGGACACAACTCTCTGTTGCCCCTGAGACTCCAATGTTCACTGGAGTCTTGATTTTTTCCTATTTTCCCTTCAGTCGACAATCGCCGTCAACTCTCACCTTCTCGGCAACCCCGCCGGACAACTCATCATTTCCCTACTTTCCACACACTTTCGCATCTTCAACATCTATCCCCACCATCTATCCCCACCATCTATCTTCACACCACCACCCCCCTCATCCACCATCCCTAGCAATGGCCGCTCCCGGAGGCAGAGATCCTGCACAGCAAGGGGAACCACCTCTCAGCCCCCCTTCGCTGAAGCGACTAGCACCAGCTCCCCTCACCCCACGCGGATCTCCGGCGGTGGCGGCGGCCAATCCACCCGCCAATGCTGCCAGACGTTTCCGGCCGTACCGCATGCCTCCATCTGAATCCCTCGGATCCCCTGCCCCGTACAACCGCCGTTCCTCCCGGACCCATACGCGCCGATGCCTCCGAACCTGTATGCCGCAGGTCCGAGTGGCCAATACGATCGGCTACTCCCTCCAAACCCCACTTGCAGGCCGTCGACACAGGACGCTCTAGCACTCGCCTAGCCGCAGATTGCCACTAACGCCGGTCCCTCCATGGCGAACCTCCCAGCACTAGCCGGACCGCAAGCTCCTCCACCTGATCATCGTATCGCCCCCGTGACGACTTCCTATCGTCGTGGCCGCGAGTTGCCATTGATTGAGAAGCCGGGGGCAGTCCATCGCCTTGGAGTTTGCCTGGATCGAGAGAGTACGACGGAGGGATTGTTCAACGGCAAGGGACCCCAACACTCATGTCAAGTAGCGCGATGCTCTTCGACACTCATATATGGGCGGGTTGGACGGAGGGACGGATAACTTTCACGGGCAAGCAAACGAGCTGAATCCATCATGTACAAGTAGCTGCACCAAAATATACCCCCATCTCATGCCCATCGCCGTCTCATTAAAATTCAAATGTTCCTCATAACTAGTTAACATGCATGAAGCCTAACCCATGAATCAACCTCGACCAGCAATGCGCCCATCCATCCATTCATCCATCTCTGTCTCTGATCTCATCACGGAAAAGATGGAGGAGACAAAGCCGAATGACACCGCACCACAACGACGGAGCCGTCCAGTCGAATGCTGTATTACGCTTCGTACGATGAAGAAAGCACCCCTCCTGCATCCACGTCCATTCGTCGTCATTACGAAACTTGATATTATTCAACACGAAGAGCCTCCGCTTGGTAGATCTACTCCAGCGCAGAAACTGCATTTTGCGGATGACATTAAACTATGCTAGGCGGCGGTGAAACATGTAGTCCATGTACCTAGTGTATTGCATCGTAAAAAAAACCCCCGTGTCCTTCATTCGCCTTTTCACTCCCAGTATTCGCGATCCACCAGTCGCCGGTCGCCATCCTACCGATACGCCATCCCCAGTGAGTAGTGCCACAGGTCTAATAACGCCGAAAGCACGAACCAACCTTCACGCACCTCCTCCATCCATCCATCCCACATCGCAAACAACCCCGACGAGCGAGAACCGTCAAGTTTTATCTTGGTCCGCGGGTCGAGCTACCCCTTCCCAGACGCAAGCGGCGTGCCGACGCTGGAGACGGGTGCGGTGGTGCCGTCGGGGAGGTCGGTGTCCGGCTCGTCGATGTCACCCCAGTCGAATTCGGGGTGTTTGGCGGCCTCGTCTTTGAGGTGCTTGATGCAGGTTTCCTAATCGACAAAAATCAGATTTCCGTTGCGAAATACGTGGAATGAGTAGGGGGGACGGAGGATCAACATACCTCAATCAAGTTCGCATCCTGATACAACAAGCTCCCATCCTCGTTATACGTCCGACAATTCCCGCACAGCGTCCCGATATCCTGCCGGAACTCCCGCAGACTCTGATACTCGCGGCGGTTGATCCGCTTCTGCACCATCTTCATACAGATCGGCCGGGCGATAATCCGGTAGTAGTCAGGGTATAGCGACTTGTCGGGCAGGTCGATAAACGGGTCGATGATCCCGCGGTCCGGCACCTCGGGGTCGTCCGACTGCTCCTCCAGCCCGTCGAGCACCTTGAACACCGCGTTCACGATGTCCTGCAGAGCCTCCCGCTGCGGTTTGGACAGCGTTTCCGCCGGCTTCGCCTGCCGTCCGCGCTTCTTCGGCGGCTGCGGCACGTCGCCGTCGAGGGACGCGTCGTCGACTTTGCGCTTCTCAGACTTGGGTTTGCGGCCGCGCTTCTTGGGGAGGACAGGTTCCTCGGAGCTCTCGCGAGAGGGGGCGGGTGAGTCGGTGCCGAGCTGGGAGCCTTGGCCGCGTTTTTCCTTGTTGGAGACGCGCTTGGCGATGCGGGCTTCCTTACGGGCGACGGCGGCCTCGATGGTGTCTTCGTCGTCGTCGACGGCTTCGAGCCACTGCTCCTCGGTGAGGCCGTCGTCATACTTGACGCGGGTGCGCTCACGGGCGCCGCGGCCAGTGATCTCCTCGACTTCCTCTTGAATGGGGACGTCTTCGTTGAGGTAGATCTCCGGGAGCTCGTTTTCGCCGAGGAGGCGGGGGAGTTTCTTGTCGGGGCCGTATATGCCAGACTTGTTGCGCTCGGCGTCGATCTGCTGGAAGATGGGGAGCTCGTCGTCCGAGCGCATCATGAGAAGGTTGAGATCGTCGTCGTCCATCTCTTCTTGCTCGAGGCTCTCGGCGGCTTCAGCGGACTCCAACATGATGCGGAGCATGGCGTCTCGCTCTTCGTTGGTGGACTTGTTGTCGAAGCGACCGGCTTGGATGATTTTCCCGTCCATATCCAACTTGAAATTGGCGCGCTCCAAAATCTTCTCTTCGACGGAGTTGGAAGTGATGAGACGCAGGATGCGCACCTCGTTCTTCTGCCCGATCCGATGCGCACGATCCTGTGCCTGTAAATCCTGGTGCGGATTCCAATCCGAGTCGTAGATGATGACGGTGTCGGCTGTCTGCAGATTCAAACCGAGGCCACCGGCGCGGGTCGAGAGAAGGAAGCAGAAGTAGGGGGAATCGGGTGCATTGAATTGATGCAGGAGCTCGGATCGGTCCTCGGACTTGGTGGATCCGTCCAGGCGGAGATACTGGTATCCGCGAAGCCGCATGAAGTCCTCCATGATGTTCATGATCTGCGTCATCTGGAAGAACATGAGGACGCGATGCCCGGTTTTTTGGAACTTGGGCAGGATCCGATCCAGCAATTCGAACTTTCCGGCGGTGCGCCATAGCAGGTCATTTGACTGACGCGTCGGGTTGACTTGATCCTCGACCTCCTCGAAGACGAAGGGGTGATTGCACAGTTTTCGCAGCTGCATCAGCATGTTGCTCAAGCCACGCACCCCGGTTTTCCCGCCCTTCCCATCGCTGACCATGAGCCGGTTGTGGGTGACCAGTTGCTTGTACAGCTTCGCCTGCAGCGCCGAGAAGTTGCACTTGATGACGCGCTCCTGTTTGTTCGGCAGGTCCTTCTCGACGTCTTTCTTCAGACGACGCAGCAGGAAGGGACGCAGCACCTTGTGCAGACGACGGATGACGAGCAGCTGCTCTTCCTCGGTCAGCTCGATGCGATCCTGACCGCCCGTGTTGGCGAACGGGGTGTTGAACCAGTCATCGAAGGATTTAGCGGATTTGAAGATGTTCGGGAGGACGAAGTTGAGCATGGCCCACAGTTCGGTGAGGTTGTTCTGCAACGGCGTCCCGGTCAGGATAATGCGGTATTTGGTGCTGTAGTAATTCGTGATGGTGGAGCTGAGTTTGGAATTGGCGTTCTTCATGCGATGACCCTCGTCGACGATCATATGCATCCACTTGATTTTGGCCAGGATGGGACGATCCTTGATGATGAACTCGTAGGTGGTGAGGAGGACTTGGAACTGCCCGTAGCGGATTTGCTGTTGCTGTTGTTTTCGAGCGAGAGGGGGGCCCTTGTAGACGATGCGCTGCACGCTTGGTGCCCATTTCTCGAACTCATTATTCCAATTCGTAAGGGTACTAAATCGGTTAGCTTGCGTCAAGGTTAGGCAGAGGGGACTCACCTTAGCGGCACGATCACAAGGAAAGGCCCGGGTTGATTCTTCTTCTCGATGAGGTACGTGATGAGACTGATGGTTTGAATGGTCTTCCCCAGACCCATCTCGTCGGCCAAAATCCCGTTCAGGTTGTTGTTGTACAGGGAAATCATCCACTGCAGACCCTTAAGTTGATAGTCCTTGAGCGTACCACCGACGAGGTTCCCCGACTGTTGCTTGACATCCTCCTTGACACGATGAGCCACCTCGTAGTAGTCGATCTGCCGGCCACGAGCTTCGTGATCTTCCGTTTCGGAGAGCTCGCTCTCCTCTTCCTCGTCTTCGGACACCACGTAGTCCTCCTTGGCACCGCGCTGCTGTCGCTTGACCGACGCCGCCAGCTGTTTGAGGAAACTGTCGGTCTGTCGGAGCAAATGCGAGATACGGCTGTCCTTGGCTTGACCCAGCAACTTGAGGTACGTCTCCTCGTCGTTGGCCCGGAGCGCCTGCAGACGTTGCTTGGCCGTTCGCTCAATGCGCTTCTCCTCTTCCTTCTTGATGTTTTGGTGCGTCGCCAGCATGAGCTGACCAAGCTTCACGGTCCGGGCGCGATGTCGGGCGGCATTCTCTCGGACCTCCTCAGCGTGCGCGACGATAGCGCGCAGGAAGTCGTTGTGCTTCTTCTTCTCCTTGGTCTCCCGGGCATCGCGTTGCTGCTTCTCGAGCTTCTCGGTGATGCGCGCTTCGCGCGACGACTGTTTCTTGATTCGTCGACACATGCCACGGTTGGCCGTCATCGCAAGGTTGTGGGCATGCAGCATCTCCGCGCTGATTTGCTGTCGAAGCCTGCGTTGCAGAGGCAGGAGATTGAGCTTCTTGAATTCGATGAGAGCCTTCAGCTTTGACTTCCCATCGTCTTTCGGCGTGGCGGATCGGTGTGAATCCCAGGATCCAATATTCGCACCCAGCTTCTCCAACTCCGATTTCCGCGCCTGGATCCGGTTGTAGACAATATTCTCGCGCTCTTCGACCAGGCGGTCCACGTCCACGCCCGGGCCCATGATGCTTGGGACGAGAGGTCGTTTGTCCCGGTATTGGTGATCCCAATAGCTGATCGGGTCGCTTCCGGAAAGTTTATAGGGCGACTCGAAGTCCAGGTATCGTGCGCCGTTGGTCGATTCCACATCCTTGGATACCGACCCGGTGGTCGATTCCGCACCCTTGATTACCGACCCGGACGATGCACTCAGCACCTTCTTCGCAGCTGACACGCTCTCCGCCGGACTTTGCGGCTTCTTGGCTTGCTGGGATGGAAACAGCGTCTGCTGTAGTTGTGCGGGCACCGGAAGGTTTTTACTCAGCAGGCGGAAGGCGGCCACTTGCGACCGCAGGGTCGATAGCGACTTGGGCGTGAACACCTGCGTATAGGCATTGGGCACAGGATGCTTGTCATCGCCGCCTTGGAAAAGGGAACCCTGCGTGGCGCTCTGAGGAGTAACGGGTGTTTTCGACGCGCCGGATGCGTCGTTCGTGGTGGAAGCGGTCGAGGTGGCAACAGGCGCGACTCCGTTGCTGGTACCGTTCGTGAGCGATCCATTCTGCTGTTGGGACTGCGCCTGTTGCTGCTGCTGCTGCTGATGCGCCATGCCCATGCGCTTCTTCTGCGCCGCGGCCTGTCGCTGGATGTTTTGGACCATGTTGCGCGTCTTGATGAAATCGGGGTCCGTCTCCGCGACGCCGGAGCTCTTCATCTGTTGGTATTTCTGCCCTCGTTAGCAAGCTTCGTCGCGCGTTGATGGGGGATCATACAAGGAACAGCTCCTGGATTTTCTCCTTGGTGTTGGGCCCAGGTCCATGAGACGCGGCCGGAAATCCCGGCGCGGGTTGAACTGACGCCATGATGGTCGTTCAGGCCCAGTGCGGTGAATGCCCCAAGCACGTGGTCCCCGTTATCGACTCCACAACCGTATGCGGAGGACGGGTGAGAATGCGCAAGAGCGGTCGCAGTGGCAAATGGGTCGCGAGGTCTTGGCGCGGTGAGGGAGAGTGAATTCCAGCAGCTCAGAATGACATACTCCGCAATAGGGAATGATCGGGGGAGAGAGCGGAGATGGAATGCGGCGTTGGGGTGGTACTGCGTGCAAGTTGGGGGAAAGTCGCGATGGTCGAAGCGGGAACGAGGGTGGGAGGGAAATTGGGGGGACGGGGCGATGGGCTCTAAGGAAAGGAATGGGGAGATCAACGCGTGAAAAAGGACGTGTATGGGGGTGAGGGAGGGAGAAACGGGGATGGAATTGATGGCTGCGGGCGTTGCACGATGGACAACAGACTGGAAGGATGGTTCAGATGTTGGTTGGTGGTGTCAGTCTCTCACAGTCCTCAGTCTCTCAGTCTCTCTAAGCAGCAACTCAAGTTGTTGCGTTCTCTGCTGCGCAGTCTGAACGCTACGGGACGGATAAATGTTTGTCCGTAACAGCACGTGACATATATTATCATTGACTCACGTGCTGTGGTCACGTGCATCTATCCTGCTTCACAGTTACCTCAGCAAGCTCAGGCTATTTCTCAGGGGAGTCTAACCTTTTTTGTAAAAGGTCACGTTACTTTAACTACTCCTCTGGTAAATAGCCTGAGGATTCTGTCAATGACGCGCACTGCTCTGCATAAATTTTGTATGTGGTTTGTATGTATCTCTGCGGATTTGACAAAATCACGATCCATTAATAACCACATCAAAACACGTCGTATGTACTCCAAAATCTGATCGATTGTGTATTAAAGTATGCTCTATCTCGTAATTGATTTTTTTTTACATGTCCATGCTTGTGTCGGGTGAAAAACGCTAATATGTGATGAACTAGACCACACCGAAATCACCATCCAGCCATCGTTCCGGAGCTTACGGTCGAATGAGCCTGGAAAACACCCATTGGATGTCATATAACGCCTTTCTCGGTCGGTATTCACACAAATATCTATTATTGAACACATTTTGTGTCCATATTTCCCATGCGAAGCAAGGCGAGCGTTCGAAAACGGCGACGAGAGACCATGGACATCGCCAGAGATCTCGTCCACGATGCCTATAGCACCACTAGTATGCTGGCTATACAGCGGTTAGTCGAAATTGCAAGAGACGCGCCCGAGGAAGTGCAGAAGGGCATCATCAGGGCAGGCCTGGACTGCCATCTCTACCCATTCGAGCCTCGTCAGAAGCAGGTAGATGCTATATGGCATTTAGTATTCAAGAAGGAGGACCTTATTCTTGCAGCCAAGACATCTTTTGGCAAAAGTGTCATATTCCAGGCAGCGCCGTTGTTTTGCCGCGATGGCATCGGCCTCATTATCATCCCTTTGGATCGAATTGGACAGGAGCAGTGTATCAAAATCCAAAGGCTTCCGGGCGCGAGATCCGTGTTTATCAATGGCAGGACGGACAAGACTCAAGAATTAGCCCAAGAGATTGAAATGGGAGTGTATACTCATCTTATCATGGGCCCAGAGATCGCCGCCGGTTGGTTTCGATCGATAGCAAGCAGCCCGACTTTTAAGAAGCGTGTCTGTATCGTGGCTATAGATGAGCTCCATTTAGTGGCCCTCTGGGGAAGTGGTATCCGTCCACAGTATGCACAACTCTCTCTTCTACGCCGAAGGCTAGGGGGAGGTGTCCCTTGGTTTGGCTGCTCTGCCACCCTGGACCGGACGACGTTAGACACTGCGACAAAAATGACAGGATTCCAGGCCAGCTGCGAGTTCTTCCGATCATCCGTCGATAGACCAGAGATTAAGTTAATCGTCGAGATGATCCAACCACGGACAACGAAGAGATTCATAAGCCTCTTCTTTGTTCTGCAGGACGCCATCACAAACGGCTCGCCAACGCCGGAGCGAATTCCGAAGACTGTAATCTTTATAGACTCCCGACGGGATATCCAAAAATGTGCGGAATGTCTGCGAGATTGGCTACAGAAACTGTTAGCTGGGTCCGTGGACGCCCACGACTGCAAGCAGATTATCCAGGTCTACCATTCACATACTACTCCGAACGACAAGAATGCTATATACGACCAGTTTTCTAAACCGGACTCTAAGATCCGAATCATGGTGGCCACAGAATCATTGGGAACGGGGGTAGATCTCTCGGATGTCATACGAGTTGTCCAGTATGGCTTCCCTCTAGAACGACTCTTATGCGTCCTTATCCAACGCTTTGGCCGTGCAGCTAGGATGACTGGCATTAAAGGAGAGGCTATATTCTTGGTAGAAAGTTGGGCGATAGGTGACAGGATCTCATCGACAAGACCGGCGCTGCAATCCAGAACTCAGATGCTGTCGTGTTTAAGGCAGCCTTCCGACACGAGCCAGTTAGCTCAGTCGTACTCCACCGATCCAGGGGTGGGCGGTGATATCCCAGATGATGAATCGGATGTTGCCGTAGACGCTATTAAGTATGATATACCAGGAGGGCAGCACCGACGCAAAACGGGGAGAGAACGCCGAACAGACCTATATAATGACTGTCCGGCGCTATTCAATCTTGTTAATCGATCCGCATGCCTACGCCGAATCCTAATGGATTGGCTACAAGAGAGTCTATCGGACCCTGCATCTAGGTTACCGGCTCCTCAACCGCACGAGTGCTGTAACGTCTGTAACCCTGATCTGACGCGGGCGGTGCCTTTCCCATGGGATACCACTGCTAGTCTTCGCAAGCCCCAGGCTGGAACGGCATCCCGCGCATTTTATGACCGCCTGACCCTCTGGGGAGACAACGTTGTTAATTCGGCACATCGGATGGTAAAGCCAGAGCTCTCAGTACGGTTACTCGCGCAGAAGGAAGAGTGGATATCAATATCCAGAGAGTATACGAACATCCGCTCGGCTGCTGAGTTGGAGAAGTTTATGAAATCGGCTTGGATGAAAGATCATTCCCATGAGCTGTTCGAAGAGTTTAATAAAATCAAGTCCTATGTCGTGAGGAACTGGCCCGGAGGCTGCACGCCAGGAACCACAGCTGCAGCTCAAGTTCTAATACGAAGAGCACCATTCGAAAGACAAGCTCATCCCACCGCCGAACGGCAAGTATCTCAACAACGAAGTCGGAAGAGAAGATTGTCTATCGAAGCAGAGACTCCGATAACTCCTGATCAGGAACGAAGAGTATTATTCGCGCATGAACGAGAAGAGTACGCTTCCTCGCTAGAGCGAATCATTGCCCAGGCAAGAGAGGTACCAGCTTCGAGTTCTTCTTATCTACCTACTCTATCAATGCCTATAGTATCAGTGAACTCGTCATTCACATCTATAGGTAGGTCGATGATATCTACAGACGTAGACTATTCTTCTACTATATCAGGTGTTCTCGAAGATGGTGAGAATGAGGTGCCAGGAATAATTAATAGTAATCAGGCCTCGAAACGTCCCGCATTGAGCCGAGGGAAGGGAGTAGCGACGAAACGGGTCGTACTCGGCGTTTTAGACTCGATTTAACGCAAGGCGAAGTCCTCGCAGTAAGAAAAGGAATAATAGCCGCTACGACTACAGCGAGTGGGTATTATAGATAGGTTAGTCTAACTCGACATCCGAAGGTAAACCCCATTCATGGGTTATATCTCTGTCTGCCAAGGGCTGGCGACGTCTGTTAGCACAAGACCAGAAACTATATGAGCATGCACATACCAATATCGCCATCGTGTCGCTATTGGGATCTAGATCAGCCGTAGCTCCTCTCCTCTCATAAGGTGGTACAACTATCCGATCTTTATCTCTTATAACTTTTGCATTGAACACTTCCAATTTTTGAGTTGCTACTCTTTCGAGCCCGACCGTATGTATGTCTGGCGCTTGATGTCTTGCCTTCCTGCCGCCGTCATAGAGCTTAATCGAGTCGTATGCTAGCTCAAAGGCCAATGTATGAATATCATCTTTCGGGGAGGGCACGGAATGTGTGGAGTTGTCCTTCCGGGCGAATGCATCCTCAACTGCCCTGCGTAGACAAACAGTATATTCTGCCGTCAATGAGGTAGTCTTGAACAGGGCATCTAATCCGAAAGTCGACGTTCGACGGGCCCAAAGCTCTCTTTTCAGCTCTAGGTTTAGATATTCAAGGCTACGATCGACTTCTTGCCAGGTGTCCCGACGGCCGTGCGGATTAACGAGGCTATTCGAGAGTATTGCGCGCCGAAGCTCCTTGTCACAAGCTTTGGTGCTAGTGAGCCGCTTTAGATAGAGCATTTCGAATGCGTAGTTTGATTGTCCAGTCCCCTCGAAGTAAAAGCAACAGACACCAATAACTCGATCAATGAGTCCTATATCTCCGTTTTTGATACCGTACTTCAAGGTCTTGTATACAACCATTTGTTGAAGATATCGAGCGTGACTGAGGAACTCCTCATCGACTGTGTCGTTGGTATACTGCTCCTTAGATGGTCGCCAGGCTTGCGGCTCAAATGCGGATCTGCGAATATCCTCCACTAGGTCCATAAAGCCTCTAGTATTCATGTTCCGAATTGCCTTGTCAACCTCATCTTGATCCGAGGTATCGATGCCGCACTGCTCGAGGCGAGTATAGAGTAGTCCAACAACCCGAGCGTCGAAACTGTGAAGTACCAGCTCTTCCAGAACCTGAAATGCTGCACGGTCTGCTGGAATATTCTTTCGTCCCCAGAAGTTGATGTTGTGATAGAGAGTTGAAGCGTCCTGTTGCTCCATGTTTCCGTAATGTGTCTTTTGCATAAGCCATAGAAAATTCATACGCAGGTGAAAGAGAGCAGCGACTCCTATCAGCCAGTCTTTTCTATCATACGCCATAGACGCGTCTACTTGCTCAGCCTGCATAGATCGGATAAGTGAAGAGGTTTTTTGATCGCCAAATGCCAAGAACAGACGGTTGTCGAATTCTTTATTATCTAGCCGGAATTGGTACTTGTAGATGCTCTCTATAACCTCGTAGGAACCATCTAGAGTACCTTCGTTAAAGAGAATCGGACCGAGCGTCTTGCTATCTGTCTTTCGAATCTCGAGTAACTCGACTGCTGGCATAGCGGGGTAAGGTGTGTCGGACGTAGAGAAGATAGATTCGACCGATATTGGATATGCTGATCGAATTGCCTCCGCTATAAAGTAGGTATCAATCTTTGCGGCAGTCTCGTCATATACTGCTGCACCAGGAGAATATAAAAGATCCTCTATTGTAAGTGGAACCTCGCGGTGTAGCATTGACTGCTTTAGACCACCAGAGGGGATATCAGAGCCTCTGAAAACCTTTCCCGTTGTCACAGAGCGCATTTCTGCGTGATTTGAAATAAGCTGGTGCTTAATACCTTCTCGATAGTCGAAATTGTCATATACAACACAGGCATCCAGTTGCTGACCATATCGACGAACCGTTCCCTAATTGCAATCAGTGGACGTCTATACTGAGAGGCGGTGAGGATGCCTTTGCTTGTTCTGCCACAGTTTCGAGATGCCTGTGGACTCCCTTGTAGCCTTCACAAACCCCAAATTGGTGAAGAAGATCGAGGATACGTCGTTTCACGCCATTTGAGTGCAGAAAGGCGCCAAATACGCGGGGAAACTTGTTACTCCCTTCCGATGCCCGAGAATAGCAGAGAATCGACGTGATTATCGCAATCCTGTGGTTGAACTTGACAGGATCCCGTGGCGGTCGATCTTTTCTCTCTGTCTTGGGCGCCATAAGGCCATTGAGCAATCCACATAGAAGAGGAGCACGAGTTTTAACTTGCTCGTACATCTGCCCAAACTGCATGTTGCCCAGTATGCGCTCGTAGTCCTCGACCTTCTGACCCTCTGACTGTTTCTCCCTCCCTACGCCGGCAGGTGAAGTCTTCTCTTGGACACGGTCGACTTGGTAGGCACTAAACATATCTCCGGCTTCTTCCAGTTCCTTCATTTCCTTCCTCAGGTCCTTTATAGTGACAATTCCTGCCGCACCAGACGCGGGATGTTCTCGCAGTGCATCTAAGACCTCTGCCTGACCGTAGACGGCCTCGGCGAGTCGTTTGGCACGCGTGGCAGGGCGCTCCCCATAACCATCAGACCCTTGAGTCGTCGCGTAGACATGGATAAATTCTCGTAGTGTAATGTTTTTTTTCCGCATGAATTGGCATATCTCGTTTACTCTCTGCGCCTTACTGCGTCTTTGAGAACCTCTTGCTTTCTGACGAGGTGCATTAGATGTGTTTGACGCAGCAATATGCTGAGAACTTGGAGCAGGTAGCAAAGTGGGCGAGTTCAACCGCGCGCTCTGACGATGCTGGTTTCGGGCCGACATGACCCAAAATTCAATCAATTATGGAGAAAAAGCAGGGGAATCGAATGGTTATATTTAATTGACGGAGCATAGTGTGGTTGTGGATGAAAATGGAGTTAAAGATGGTCTTCCATTTGGTATGAAAGCTCTCCGCACACACCCAAAACCCATTGACAGAATCCTCAGGCTATTTGTTCGAGGAGTGCATGTGACTTACCGATTAGGTATAGTCCCACTCCGGTGCCTTGGCACGACCACAAATAGCCTGAGCTTGCTGAGGTAACTTCACAGCCTCACACAATTCAGACGCCACAGTCCATTGTACTGCCGACTAGTGGCCTAGAGGCTAGAGCTGAGAGATCACTAGACACTAAGGATGGCAATACGAGGGACATGTAAGACGTGATAAGGTCATACTCAACTCAGATTCAAGCTCCTAGTCTGCCAGTTTCACTTTCCTCACAAACATCGACGTGTTCACAACGTTCCGATTCTCTATCCTGACTTCATTTGGCGGAACACGCTTTTGCATTGTCGACTAGACTGCACGAAACGGACCTACGGCCTCGCTGAACCCCTCCTCGTAAAAATAATAGTATACACGACCAGCGCTTTTTACCAACGACCATCTGCACCAAGGGAGGAGACTCCAGACTCAAAACTCTCCCGAATTATTAGACGGCCTTCTCCCAACACCACGCTCAACCCAACCTACCTATCTATTCCCCCATCACCCCAACCCCACAAACTTTTTCCCCGGCACCGGCGGCGGCGCCGCCTTCTTCACCCGACTCGGCGGCGGCGGGGGCGGCGCCTTCTTCACGAACCCGACGTCCACCTCGCTGGCCGTCGACGTCGTGCTCGCGTGCGTGTTCGTCGGCGAGTGGCTCTGATACGCGGCGTAGTCGTCGTTCGGGTCGTGGAAGATGTTGCCGCTGGCGGTCATCATGCGGGGCGCCGGGCGGAGGGCGCAGCGGAGGCCGGCCGGGTCGGTGGGGATGCGGGTG
>NW_022985092.1:14663-192375 GCF_010015585.1 Eremomyces bilateralis CBS 781.70 | reverse complement strand
AGTGGGGATCTCGTGTTTAGGGGAGGCGGATTGGGTGCGGGGGGCGAAGCGGGTGGTGATGGGGCGGAGGTTGGTGGAGGGGTGCTCGGCCATGCTGAAGCGGTCGGCGGTGCTGGATCGGGAGCGGGGTCCGTGGCGGCTATGGTGGGAGTCATGTCGTTGGCTAACATGTCGTCAGTAAGGTTCGAACTTCGACTGCATCACTCTCCGGGTACGTACGAGGTCGGCCACTCCCGCTTCACCTGCAACAGCACCTCCCGGCAATTATCGTAGTACGCCAGCTGTGCGTCCAACATCCCCGTCAGGTCCGCCGCGCTCTCCACCTCTGACTCCTGAATCTCCTGCATCCGCCGCAGCACATCGTCGCTCGACTCCTCGTACTTCGCCTTCTGCGACCGCAACTCCTCTTCCACGCGAAAGTCCTCGCGCTTGGCTTTCTGCACCTTAGCGAGGGACGCGTCGTACGCGAGTCGGCGCTGTTCGAGCTTCTTTCGGGCGGCCTGGGAGTGTCAGCGTTGGTCCTTCATGCTCCGTGGATGGATGCGTACCTGATATTCTTTCATCTGTGCGAGCGAGCGTTCAAGCGACTCAAGCCAGCTTGATGTCGCCGCAGTGACGTACCCCTCCTGCTTCCGCGCGATGATCTCGTTCGCTCGACCGAGAGCTATATCCCTCATTAGCCTTCGTTTGTATCCCAGGACATCGATGATCATACTTATGAGGCAGTTCCCAAACTCCGAATCGGTCTGGAAGTCCTGTCCATGATTGACCATGGTACTCCCAAGATTGCCGACCGACAATGCCTTCTCCCGGTCGTCCCCTTCCTGTCGCTTCGACAACGACTTCATGTATGTGGTCATCGACTTGTGGAGACTTTCCATGCCTATGTGATCCCATCAAGTCAGCTTCCATGTCCACGATTCCACCAGCTCGTAGGACGGGCGTACCATCATGTCTCATCGTCATCTCCACCTCCAACGCCTTGAAATCTTCCGTCGTGTTAGTTTTCGCCTCCCCGCCCATGCGCTCGCCCGCCCACTGCTTCAATCGATCGAGCTTTTTCATGTTCATCATCGTGTGTATGGCGTCCGAGTATATTCGCAGGTCTCAGCGATGGAAATGATGGAAGGTAGAAGAGGAGAGGGGAGAAGATCGGCCGGAATTAAAATAAGGGGGAGAAAGGACCTTTCAAGGATATTGATTATTGATTGTTGCCTTTCTCCCAAGACCTCCAACGTCCAAACAAAGGCTTCCTCAGGGATGTTGATCAGATTGATGGCGATGGGTGGGGTGTGCGTCAACAAGGGGGCCAGGTCTGGACTCTGGGCTCTCTGGTGCCGGCCGTGGTGTTGTGCAATAAATGTAGGAAATAAGTTTTATCGATAACGGACGGGTTCGCCGCCGGTCACAAAGCGATGGTTGGGTTTAATATAAGCGAATGAAAAGAATATGAGAACGCATACGGGATGGATGCGAGACGATTGATGTATTCAGTCGGATGGGAACGATTAATCTGTTGGAAACGAGAATCGAGGGAGACGACAAGCCCTAGATATTGCAATGAGGAAATCAATGGGGAAGGGCGCATGAAACACACGGTTTGGGCAGGTTAGAGACCGCTGGTCGGCGGTTCACCAGGGGAAGAGCGTTGTCGATCGTCATGTTCCACATGCAGCGGCAAATACCTGTCGGGAGACTAAAATGCCATCTCCACTGCGCAGATTTGCGACGCTTAGCGCCGGACAACGATGATCGGGCCTCGAATAACGATGCAGGTCGATGGCCTGGATGTTACACGCTGAAGTGGAGGGGGCGCTTTTTGTGAGGCCTTTTAACCAACGTTGTTTCGTGCTGCGGTGCTCCACTGCTGGGGATTGGTCGGGCGGAGAAGTTTCATAGACGTAGCCCCGCGCCCCTTCAGGTTGGTATCAAAAGTATGGGCTATCGATGGATAAATTTAGTCGTTGGATGGGAACTCGTCGCTTGCTGGTGTGGAGTATCACCAGACTGTGGCCATATCCCAACGTGACTGAGACTTCGATCTCCAGTATATTTGAATCAGAAAAACTGGAGCACAATCCCAACCGAAGCATACTGTAGAATACACGCGGTCCGCTCCACAACACCCGACGAATCACAGTCACTCAGAAGCAGCAGTCCAGAGATCAAATCGCTAATGTCCCTTGATTTTTGTGATAGCCAGAGACCAACACCCAGGCCGCAATGACATCCAGCCATGAATGATATGCATAAACTCCGATTGCCGTGCCGACCGCCGCAGTGTTCATCCCCTCTAATCCTTCGTCTTCTGGGTTCCCCGCAGCAGACCCGTTCTCCGCGCGGCGATGAGACCGGCCTTTTGACCTTGTGTGGCGTACCGGGAGATGGTCGAGGCCTTACCGATATGTTGATGGTTACCACCACCGTGAGGCTGTGGACGCGGGTTAGTGGGATTCCCGAGGGATGATGCGAGATACGTACATGGTCGACGGGGTTCATTGCCACACCACGAGTCTTGGGCCATGAGTTGCGCTTGACGGCAAACTTATGCTTCGCGCGAGACGCCTCTGTATCGCTGTCAGTCATGCTCTTCGATCCCGAAATTTCATGTCGTACTCAGCAGCGGCTTGTCCGTTCGTCCACCACCAGCGACGATGCCCACCATGCCACGAACGCTGCTCTTGACAACCTTCTTCGCTCCGGACGGGAGCTTGACACGGGTGATGCCCTCATCGGGGTTATGGCCGATGACAGTGACGTAGTTGCCGGAGGTCCTCCCCAGCGCGCCACGGTCACCCGGCTGCTCCTCGACGTTCGTCACCACGGTTCCCTCAGGGACGGAGCCGAGCGGCAGCACGTTGCCGACCGTCAGGCTGGCGTACTTCCCGGCGTAGACGAACTGCCCGGTGTACATGCCCTCGTTGGCGATGAAGGTCTCCGTGATGAGCCGGTATTTGTACGGGTCGCGGAAGGTGACCTTGGCGAGCGGGGCGCCGCGGCCGGCATCGTGGATGATGTCCTTGACGATGCCGCGAACGTAGCCATGTCGCTCGGAGTAGTCGAGGGATCGGAACTTGGCCGGGGCCTTGTTCAAGCGGGTGTTGGCCTTGAAGATCGAGCCGCGGCTAGGATGGTGATGAGCTGGTGATTCGATCAATGGGATGTGTCTTCTCTTACCCCTTCCTCTGATTTCGAATAACGCGACCCTAGAAAACTCCGTCAGCAATTGTTGCGATTTCGCGAACATCTCGAATCGACGCCGGCTCCTCGACAACCATCCGGGACCATCTCCATCTCACATATCCAGGTAGAGATGTCCTCGATGTAGGAAACGCCAAAGAATATGGATCGACTCACCATCTTTGCTCCTTCTGAAACTGCAAAGGGGTCTTGTTGTGTGATTGACGAAATGTATGGGCGGAGTGGTGGTAGAATTTGGTGAAGTTTGAGTTGTGCGGTGCCAAGGCGAAGTCGATTAGATAAGCGGAGCGGATGCGCTAGTCCACATCAGGCGAGCCTTCACGCAACGTCCGTCCAGCACCAGAATCACTCCATCGCTCTTCATCGTGTCCATGCAGCTTGAATCTGACCAGAAAATGCGAATGATGGTGTTTCGGCGCGATATATACGAATTAGGATCCCTATTTCTGGACTAGAAATGATGTGGGTGTCTGTTGACCGGTTCCTTTGATATCTTTGCTGCTCCACTGGCGGCTACATTATTTGCCTTCTGAGTCAATTTTTCCTATTTGATCTTACTTCTTCTCATTATCTTTATTCAGTTGTGGAATCGTCTTGGATGGCGAAGGCGGATGTTGCGTTGAGAAGGGCTGTTCGCACGCCGTCTTTGGCGAGTCGTCCCCTCTAGCACCCTGGGACTTGCGTCTCATCTTTCGCATCATGCTCGCATCATGCTCGCATTCCAGCTCTCAATCAAATCCGACTGCCTCGAATTCATCACGGAAAATGTTCTACGGACTCCTGGGTTCCTTCTCGGGTCAAAAGTCTCTCGATAGTTATCCTGAAAGTCTCAATTTCCATCACATATATTGATATTTTCTACATGGCATGTTCGTCGATAATGGCTGAAACCGGCTTGGGAATGCCATCATTCGGCGTAGGAAAGCAATATACGCTGTGTGGTACGGTGGGAGCCCGTTGGGGTGTCGGTATCGTTGCGACCGGTCGACGCTGGCAACTGGGGGGACCACGACCAGCCCCCCAATTTCATCTACCACGAACGCCAAATGCGTCGGGCACTTCATATACTGCATCTCGAAGCAACATAGGCGCCCTCCTCCGAGCTGCAAATGGTGCATCTTGATGGGGGTTGCTGTACAGGTGCTCCGAGACCACTGGTAATGACCATTGGTAATGTCACACGAAGAATGCATCACGGATCTGCTTTAGCTGGATTCGTCAATAGGATGCATCACTAGAAGAGCAATGGACCACTAGGCGTGAGCACCAGCATCGCTTTCATGGTATTTCCAGTGAGTTGCCGTGCAGCGCCCATATGCTAGGAATGATGGTTTGGCGTGGATGGGACATCATTCAAAGGAACCTTGCTTCCCTTGATATACCAGAGACGATATATCCTCCTGGAGCTGTTTATTCTGCAGTCCTGTCCCTCGTCCTTCGAAATCACTCGGGAGGCTCCCGGAATGGCTGGAAACTCAATAGACGGCTCCTCCGGACGCCTAAGCAACCTCACTGAAGATAGTTATCGGAATCAAAGTCTATTCTTTCCAAAACGTGATCTCAACACAACATTAATTGCGAGTGCTGTCATCCCTGCCCAATCAGCGTTGCTGTCGTGGCTGGCTCAAGTCGCTAGCTCCGTGCACCTGAACATCACCACCTTGAATTCCCACATCCACCTTCCTCCCAAGTCACAATAGAACCACGCTGTCACCTCCACATGCAAATTTCACCATGGACGACTCTTCTTCACTTTCCTCCTTGTCCTCAGCACCGCCGACAGATGATGAGCGGATGGAGTTGGAGAAAATCGGCGCCAACATGTCTTCCGGTCGTCCTAAGCCCGGTTCCATCATGAAAGAGCCGTCTTCGAGTCCTCCTCCGAAGAGGAAGAGACCTGCCTCTCCTCCTCATGAAGAGGTCCTTGCTGATAATCCAGACATTGCAGTAAGTCCCTCAACGCGTTCATGACGCGTCTCCAGTTATGCCTCGATGTCAATCGCGCGAATGGGATCCCGTAGCTAACCTATGGATCTATATAGTTCCTCGTGATGTTCAGAAACCGCTTCTCGGAAGCTTTCCCTGCGAAGACAGCCCATCTGGGACCTCAAGATATCGAGCGTGGAGTTGTCGATTCGTACCCGTCCCCACAGGTCGAGAATCTCCTTTGCGCCCTGCTCGGTCTCGTCTTGAACCGGAAGAAGCTGATAGAGTAAGAATCGCCCGAAGACGCGACATCGACGCGTGATACACGAAATATATGATGGAAATGGTTCATATGCTAAGAATTTCACCGATAGACGCGCTCATTATGGCCGAGCTCTCGAAGACGCGATCTCCTTCCACAAGAATGAATGGCCTCGAGCCTGGGGCGGCGTCAACCCGCTCTCGGGCGGGAAGTCATTCAATTCCATGGCTCCAGCGGAACGGGTTCGTCCTCTCCACGCGTATTTGTCCATCATGCTGATTTATATTCCCAGCTCACCCTCCTCCGAACCCTCGTGCTCTGGGCCCTCCACAGCTCCGAAGTCGTGTCGAAGACGGTCAAGGACTCCTACAAGCAGAATCGGCACGAAGACGACCTCAACCAACCGCTGTCGGTGCAGCCATGGGGCCGTGATGGGGACAAGAGGCAGTACTGGCTGGTCGAAGGCCAAGACGACACCCCGTTCCGACTATATCGCGAAGGCAATCGGAACCTGAAGAATATTACGTGGTGGAACGTCGCAGGAACAATCGATGAACTGCGAGAAGTGAGCGCCAGGCTACAGCAGGATGGCGCACAAGCCAGTCGACGGCTTGCGGACAAGATCCTGGCCGCCATCCCCAGATTCGAGGCAACAGAAGAGGTAATTGTCCTATCAGCTTGCAACAGGCCTCACTAACCGAATAAAACCAGAAACGCAAACGTCGTGAATACCGATTGTCGCGCAAGGCGCAGTTCTCCCGTCCAGAGCCTGGCTTCTCCCTATATGAAGGTCGGACACGCGGCAAGCGCATGAAGTACACCTTCTCCGACGACGAGGACGACACATCCGACGCATTGTCGGTTCGTCGATCGACTCGCACTTCCGGCGTTGCCATGCCCGCCGAGTCCAGCAGGCCGACGGTGACCGCCAGTGGACGTCAAGTCCGGTCACGCCTTGGTGGGCTCTACGGCGAGACATTGCTTACTGGGCAAGCCGCAGCGGCTGACTCCCCAATGAATGGGTCCTACGATCAGTCCGAAGCGTCCGAAACTGCTCCGCCGACACGTTCAGGTGCTCGCCCTACGCGGTCTGGAGGACGCACGGCGAACGGGTGGGCAAAAGGCGATGCTCACATCGAGGATTACAATTCTGATGAGATGGACGATGAAGACGACGATGTATCCTCTGGGAACGAGTGGGATGGCGACGATGACGCAGACGACCAGATGGACGACGGTGACGCGACTGATGGCTCGATGTCGGATGGCGATCTGGAGTCCGATCCGGAGCGTGAAGGGCCGAGGAGCTTGATTGTCAAACTTCCGTACAAGAAAGCGACACCCACCGCAGATGCGGATGGCACAGTGTCTGACATGAAGGCCGAGAAACCACGGGACTCCCTCCCTCCTGCTATCCCGCAGCAGCGCTCTCCTGTGAAGGTCGAAGCAGTTAATGGCAACGGCGTTACCCCCGTCACGAATGGGCTCTCAGCCAGCCAAGCTGTACAGCCGCAGCATCAAGTCTCCGATATACCGTCCAAACCGTCGATGGAACCGCAAGCAAGCCCTGCACCGACGCCATCGGGTATCAGTGACCATCCGAAGCTGTCCGCTCTCAGTCCCCCCGATCACAACTACACTCTCCCAACCCGATCACCCGAACGACCTCAATCTGCTTCGATCTATAAATCAAGACCAGCGGGAGGAATTCCCGTCCCCAATCTTACCTCTTCTTAAGTTCGATAAAAGGCGGCACGGCTCGGTCGTCGAAAAGTTCTATCTTAAGAGGACCAACAAACGTCGAGGAAGGTACGCCCAGATGCGATAGCCTTCATGGGTTCATTCCACTCAGTTTCTACAAGGTCTGCTTAATGGGATATCATGATGGCAAATGGACAGTGTTTGGTTCATTCAATTGCCTTGGGTGGGGGGATGATGAAGACGTGAATATGATCATGGGATAACAAACTGTAGAGTAGGCGATAGTGCAGCAGTTCAATCCACCAAAATATGGTGACCCGTATTGCAGTGAATAGTGCAGTAGATAGTGTGCCGTGCCGTTGTGACTTCTCCTCATTGATCGACCCGACACTCGGCAATGTCACCCAGCATTGCCACCCGGCGAACATTGATGATACATTAGGTTGGTACATTAGGTTCAATGGTACATTACTATGGTAGGTTCAATGGTACATTAAGGTGGGTTGGTATTATGCCAAAGCTGTGAGCGACCCCAGCCAACCGTGCATCCTCACCTCACCCAGTTTTGTTCCACCAGCACAATGGCCGACCTTCTCACCTCACTTGAACATGATGGATTCGTCCTCATCCCCTCTGTTCTCTCCAAACATGAACTCCAAACCCTTCGCACCGCCTGCTCTGAAGCCGTGACCCTCGCGCGGGCGGGGAAATGGTCGCACATTCGCACGCTCCCCAAGCAATTCCCCCCATGGCCGTCCGATCCGTCCCACGGCATCTGGGGCGTCCAGCACCTCCTCCATCCCGCACTCCCGAACTCCAAAGCCCTCACCGCATCGTACTTTAGCGACGCGATCGTGTCGCCAGTGAAGGAGCTGCTGAGTGCGACGGATGACGAGCTGGTGATGGAGCTGTACAACCTACTCGTCCGGCCGGATCAGGACTTCGCGCTTCGATGGCATAGAGATGATATCCCGCCAACCGCTACTGTGGAAGAGGAGCTCAAGAGATTGAACGAGCCAGCGTGGCATGCGCAGTGGAACCTGGCGCTCTACGACGATCGATCGCTGGTCGTGGTGCCAGAGTCGCATCGACGGGCGCGGACGGAGGCAGAGCGCAACGCTGACCCATATGAGTCCAATATGCTGGGGCAGAAAATTGTCGAGATCAAGGCGGGGGACGTGATGTTCTACGACAACAATATCCTTCATCGAGGGGTCTACGATGCGACGGTGGAACGGATGACCCTCCATGGTAGTATCGGGCACGTCAAGGGAAGTAGTGCCAGAGCACAGAATGTCCTTCAGCATGGGGTGGGCGCGTGGGTAGACGAATGTAGGTTTGATGACTTGCCGGAGGGATTGAAGAACAGAGCGAATGGTATGCGGGCGAGACTTCATCAGATGGGGAGCGACAATCCGAACGTTGGGTACTCTCAGGACGATTGATCACCTGGGAAACCTTTCTTATCTAACTGCGAGACTCATTAAGTCAAGTTTCATAAACCAGACCGTATCTGAGTTGCCGTCCTTTCTTTCGTGAGCTATGTCTTTTATGTCTCGAGTTATGAGCCTTTATTCCCTTTCCCCGCCGGCCAAGGTCTCAAGTCGAATAAAAAATATATTCGATTCGGTTTATACTCCACGACGAACACCGCAACCAGTTTCATATGTCCCCTGTTTCTGTCCCAACTAGCCTGATCTCTCTTGGTGAACGTTATTGCATATATTAGGCAAAGAATTGTTGAGTTCGAGAAGCCATCATGCTACCATCATCACTCGCCTTTCAATCTTGTCAACAATACCTATACAGTGGCTCTAAACGCGGTTTCGAATAGTCCAGCTCGCAATCGCATCCCTTGAACTCTAGAGTTGCCGAAGGGTGGTGTATGCCCTAAGGTCGATGAACTATCTGCATCCGACTCGGAGTGGATGAGGTCTCTGCTCAGCGAACTACGGGACGGTGTGAGATGTAAAGCAGTGAAGGAGCACCTACGACCCGAATCCGACGAGTTTGTCCGGCTGGAACTGAATCGAGGAATCTGCGGCCTTCCGAGCATTTTCTATGCTGTTCAGCATGGCGATATCCGCATCTTGCAAGAGTGGGTAGGATACGGAGTCTCTGTAAACACTGTGTCTCCTGACTCGAATATGCCGCTTCTCGGATTCTCCATCATTCGATCTACAGACAAGGAACACGATAAAACCGAGATGGTCACAACTCTTCTTCGTCTCGGGGCTTCTCCAAGTTTCGTCCCAAAGGCCCTCATCTTCCCCTTACACGCTAAGTTGAACATATCCGACTCCCTGAAAAAAGCTAGTCACAAATGCGGCGACGACGATGACAAATGGTGGGAAGGAAATATGGGAAAGCAATTTCTATCCGGTCTGAATCTTACTCCAAGATACCTCCTTGCCAAAGCCAAAGGAATTCCAGAGCTTCCTCCAAGATTTTGGCAAGTAGCGAAACGACATGAATCGGAGGCTATCTTCGGCATCCACTATCTCGTTGCGCAAGAGTATGCAGTGTCCGAATTAATCAGACACTTACTTGGCTATTTTCTCCTCCAATCCGAACGACCTCTGGTCCTCGTATTTGGCAGACCGAGTGGACACGGGAAGACTGAAATAGCAAAATGACTGGGCAAGCTACTGTCCCCGGATTCCGAGGTTGTATATTGCACGACAGTAAAGGATGCTCGCGACATGTTTGGTCAAAGAGCTCACGTTATGGGATCCGTGGACCGGTCGGCTCTCAACAGCTTTCTTGCAAATCATAATAGCCAAAGATCCATTGTATTCCTAGATAAATTCGAGAAATTCGGTTCTAGCGTTCATCAGGCGCTGCTTATCCCATTTGACGAAAGTATGCTTCCCCCTTTTATACGGGGTCAAACATGAGTAACACAATCTAGGCAAATATGAGGATCGATGCAACAGGAAGTTTATCGACTGTTCCAAGACAATATACATCCTTGCGACCAATTCTTGTGTTCGAAAATCCAGTCGTTCTGGAAAACGAACGGCGCCAGACTGAGCTGCAACTCCTGCAACGAAAAAGGAAAGGAAAATTTGGTAGGTGAATTACAGAACGAGATGAAGGACGTTTTCAAAGCCTAATTTGTTCGTCTTTAATTCCTCCTTTGGTTGAACTATGAGTGCTAAAACAGATCGTAGACACCACTGACAGGTCGCATTTCGGCATTCTTACCATTCCTACCATTTTCACGAACACTGAGCAGACTCTGGTAGCACACAAGTTTCTTCTTGAATTAGAGAAAGGAATTTCACGTCCGGTGAATCTGTCTAAAGGCAAAGGAGAGAATCTACTCGGCAATCTTCAACTCCAGATAGAAGACGACGTTGCGGTTTGTCAAGCTATCGTCGAGCATGGCTACGACCCCGACCTTGGAGTCCGGAGCCTCATCACCAAGGTAAGGAGTAAGGCCAAGATGGAGATTGTGCAGCGATATTTAGACGTGGAAGCGGAGACCAAGGAGGGGGTGCCATGGACTCCTTGCGTGTTGTCGGTCCGGAAGGGGACATAAATGTTCCCTTGTGACCTCTCCCCAAACCTGCTACCGTCCACTCAGAACAAGATTTGAAAGATCCTCAACCATCTCCAAGGAAACCTGTATTTATTCCAAACGGGTCTGGATTGGGGGCATCCAAATGGGCGTCATAGGGGAATGGAACTCGACCTAGTCCTCTTGACATCAGAAGAATCCCTTGATAATCCCGTGCGAGACAGCACGTTTGCAACTTACCACGCAATAAATACGGCAATTTAGCTTTTATGTTTTTCATCAATGTCAATTGGGTATGCCACTAAAGACCATAACATGCCGTTCATACACCATAACCATTTCGAGGCCCCAAGCATCAAACCCCGCCACCAGCATCCTCGCCTCACCTTCCGACTTCTCTCCTCAGCCTTTCATTCGCGGTGCCCCCTCTCGCCGCCTCCGGCCACGAATCCACCGCATCCTCCACCTCGTCCAGGAAACTCTCACTGTTGTGCACGCTGGTACCGCCCAACACGATCCGCACGCCGGGCGAGCTCGCGTTGATCTGCGCGACCATCTTCGCCTCCTCATACGTGACGCCGCCGACCATGAAGACCACGATGTCCTGGGGTTTGTCCTTGGTCGAGCCACCGCCGTCGACGAAGGGATACAGCTGTTCTTTGAGCCGGCCGCGGATCAGCTCCTGCAGTGTACTCTCCAGGCGGGGTGAATGCTGGGTGTAGACGTTCTCGGTGCCTTTCAGGCCGCGGAAGCGCTCACGGGCGCTGGAGAAGAGGTTGGTAGATTGGAAGAGGTCGGGAAGGCCGGAAACGCCGGCGGATGCGGGGACGGGGGCGAGGGAACTGTGGTAGGTGAGGAGCTTGGAGATGAGGGCAATGCGGAAGCGGGAGAGGTTTCCAGCCACGCTGAGGAGGTCGAGGAGCATCGGGGTGGAGTTGGATGGGTGTTTGGAGTAGCGGAGGGCGTATATCGCGGTTAGGCGAAGCTTGTTGGATGCGGGGACGGCGGGATCTTGAATGAGGCGTTGTAATGTCTAATTAGGTTAGAATAAACGCCATATTAGGCCAAGGTCTGCTAAAATACCTTCAAATCGGTGTTGTGGTTGTCGTTGCATGCCAGGCTCTGTTCCAGTTCGCTAACATCGAGGAGGTTTTCTCCCCCGACTCTTCGACTAAGCTCTCCAACCAACGTGACATGTTTCGTCACATTGCTCGAGAGTTTTCGGAATTCCGGATAATCTTCGACGAATCGCTTCATGTCGTCTATGGATTCCAGCTTGAGGTTTGTCGAACTTTTCGATGCAAATTGCTCGACGTAGCCCTTAGCGTTTTCTCCGAGATCTCCGAAGTTGAGGAACATGTTCTTCTTGAAGAAGGGGTCCTGATCCTGAGAGAGGACAATCTCCTATTCGAGCGGTCAGAAATCCATCCGAATATACCCTGTTTGGGGCCTAACCTTGAACTCCGGGCGGACCTCTGGAACATGGCTTAGATCCACACGGCCGTTCCGGATACCTAGCATCTCGTGCACCATGGCTTGATATGTCCATTGAGTGAGTAATGGAGTCACTGGGTCATCCCTTCGATCCAATATCAGCAATATTGGAGGGGTGTCCGGTCTCCTGAAGTCGAACAGCTGGTCCTCTTGTGTCATATGATACCGAACTTCTGTAGCTAGCTTCTTCGCAAGCATACTCGTTTTCGAGTATCGTATCAGCGGCTTCTTCTTCAACGACAGTAGAACGGCTAGAATCCCTTCGGTCGATCGTTGCAAGGCGTCCGGGTTCCATAGCTCGGGACTGGTTCCCCATATCCGATTTTGAGGGTACCACAGGTCCAGAGAGTACAGGTCGGGGTTGATGACAAGGTAGTCGGCAAAGTATTCTTGAACCGCGCGAATCACCTCATGGTCGTCCGCTTCGGCCAGTCGCTCCAACGAGGACTTCTTGATGATGTTACTGAAGTCTAGGAAATTTAGCCTTTGTTCTCTTCCGGTGTATAACATGCACATACAAACGTTGTACTCTCCGTACTTTGGCTCTCGTAGTTCATCAATGAGGAGCTGTATTGACTCGGGGGAAGGACGAAGGAAGCATAGACAGCGTAAATGGCGCATCTTCTCTCGCGCCTGGTTGTCGAGGCGACTATGATTTCCGTAAGCATTGTCCTATCTCAAGCGCCTGGCTGGTCTCCACGTACTCTGTAAGGTACACTTCATGGTTCAAGAGAGCGGATTGTGTCGTGGCGGTCGAGAGTATACCAACCTAAGCGGGAATTAGCTATGAGCATGGAGGCTCGAGGGTATAGAGCAACAAACCTACAGTCTCGCTGTCAAGCAACAGGATCTTCATCTTCGCAGATCCAGATCCGCTGCTGTCCGTGGACGACATCATCTTGGAGATGTAGCCTGAGACGGCCTGGACGATGTCCATGCTGGGCGATGTGGAGGCTATATTACAAGTTCCGGTGCAATAATGATGGGCTCACGGCTATGAATTGTTCTAGCAAGTCTTTATCGGTAACTGTTTGCATCAATGCATGAACAAGAAACAGTGGGCGTGAAGAATTAATCCTCCTCTTTGGTTGTGAGCTCCCTGTGGATGTCCCTTAACTTTGGAGCTTGTTCGCCGATGATGCAGCTCGTCGCCTTGATGCCTTAATACCATATTGTATGCTACTGCAGTGCTATTATCTCAGTTGGGACTCAGGCGGCAATGGTACCCCCTGGCCATTATGGGGATCCGCTATACCCATTAAAGCCCAGCCTCTTCTTTAGCATGTGCCACTAAATATTGACCAATCATATTCCATCAAGGCAGTTGGTACAACTGCCGTCTGAGAGACGTCTGCATAATTTGTGTGGAGGTGTACAGCTTCATATCATGAAATAGGTGAGAGAACTCCTATCGCTAAGTGTGCTTGATACATAATGTTTATCGCTAATCTGTTTTCACAAATTGATTCTACCCCTTGACTTCTACATTTCATCAAGTTTCAGGACCAATCCAACCACTCCACAGTCCAAGAACGTATCATCTTCCCTTTCACCATGTCGACCCCACCCTTCATCTCCAGCGAGTTATCTTCGATACCGCCAGATGAGACATATTTATCATCCTCGCCCTCTACCTCGTCTTCACCCTCAGGTTCGACTCCCCGACCAAAACGCCCTTCCCTAAGACGATCCCCTACTAGATATCGGCAGATTCGGCGTGTTGCAGGAAAAAAAAAACTTCAACCATTTGATAAATTGCGCGAAACATTGTATCTGTGGCGAGAGCAGCGGTTCACGTTTAAAGAATTCCTCCGCGCCTGGTTACTATCGGATAAGCACCATGGTACCTTAGGGAGGTCTACAAGGGTTGGAATATTCCGTGAACTCTTAGAAGAGGAGGAAATCCGTGAGGTTGTTGGGCATCACCCTTCAAGCCGCCATAATTGGCAACCTCTCCTCAAAGAACTTGATGGCTTGGCCGAATACAAATACTTTGATACCTTCGATCCTGATACCGCCCACGAATGGGATATCGACCTTGAAGATGTCCGAAAAGTTATCAAGACTGGGGCACCGGAATGGTACCGCTGTTTAGATCTAGTTCTTCGAAACTGTCGCAGTCAAGAACCAGATCAAAGGGAGACTCTTTCAAAAGGGACAATTGGGCAAATGTACACGATGACTGCAGTAGCATGCCGGAGTCGTAAGCGGAACACATCAAATGTATACGCTAAGCAGTTGGGGTTATATATGATCTCTAGTGGGACAAAGCGGCGGGTCGTGGATACAGCTGCTGGTCTTGGGCTCACTGAGACATACCAAAGTATTAATGAGGAGGTTTCAGGTATGGCACTCAAGGCGAAGGTAGGTTGGTTTATTTCATAAGTTAGATCTTTTCTTCTAACTTTTAATTAGAACCGCCTCCCAATGCTGGCCAAAAAGCCAAAGACAGTCCTTGTTTATGATAACTTCAACTTCAAAGATACTGTGCGCGAGCAGACAATTGGTTCAACCCATATTATGCGGAATCTGACAACATGCCTGTTGGTTGAGAACCCATATTTGCCTGATGAAGGTTTATTCCAATCAAGTTTCGATCCTTCCCAACTTCTCTCTTTTAAAGACATCTGTAAAGCCGATGGCTTAAAGTATGATGAGAAAAAGCAGAGTATAGACATTCACTTAGTCTACGAGGCCCTACAACACGTTCATTCTACAAGTATTGACTTGGTTTTCCAATCACAGCCGTCTGCTGTCCCTGCTTATCCAGAGATCAACCGTTTACATGCGGGTGGGAATGTAACAAACATCCATCATCTTCGGGCTGCCCCTTTTGATGAAGGAACAATCCAAGGAACCTACGGAGTTCATGAAGATATTTGGATCCGACAGTTGGGTTTCCAATCCCAGCCACCAAGCGAAGACTTCACAAACCGTCTCTGGTTGGTATTTGGAGACCAGAAAACAGCCCAACATATCCGTACTCTAAAGGAGGCCCAGAAGAATGCTATTCTACCTTTTGACCGACGGAGATGGATGTTAGGTCCATCTGGACTGTTCCATGTCCTTATGAATCTCATCCTAACGATCGTCCGTATCCATTTTGATACGGAGCCTTCACTACCGTCGGATAAAGAGCCTTCACTACCATCAGATGCAACGCTTCTATCGGATATCATCTACTGGGATCGAAAAGGATATACTCGAGAATCCCCAAAGTTCTACATGTTTGACCCCCTGCTCAAGCAATCATTTTATGCTCGTGTCTTGATGCTATGGTATCATGTTCTTACGAGACGAGGACATATCCAAAAGGCATTCCTTGAAGATTCCAGTCCAAGTTCGAAACTGGATCTAATTATCCAGAACCTGGAGCCAGAAGAACTTATCTCTACAATGAAAGAGGTCTGCACACTGGCATTCTCTCTAGAGGCATGGGACACGACACAATATGGACTTGAATTTCGAAGTCTCTGCCGACTTGTCCAGTTGATCAGCATCTTCCTTTCTTTGCGTAAAGCAGTCAAGAATGGCGACATCGGCTGGATTGACCGTTTAATCGACCCACTTGCAGTTATCTTCCACGCAACTGGACAGCACAAGTATGGTGATGAAATGCTCCATCTTCGTTGGATATTATCTGAATGCGTTTCAGAGAAGATTCTCCGCGACGCAATACTCTCATCCAGTCTTGTGAATTTACATGGCAAACCAGGCCAGTTCAAGGGTATTGACCTAGCCCTTGAACACGTTAATTGCGCATACAAGATTGATATGAAGTTATTGAAGAATTCAACACATAATGCAGACAAAACCTTTGGTAGAGTCGCATTATTAAGTAATGTCTTCTCCAAGATTCGTGGGGCATGGGAAAACTCATTTGGGTTTACCCAAAGCGATCGACACACAACCAAAGCCGATCAACGGGATATCTTCAGTCGCGCCCTTCAACTATATCTACGCAGTCCTTTGCTCACTATCCAACCTCGCGATGCTGTTGGTTGGGACGCACCTGATATCTTCCGGATTGGTGCTGAGGTCTTGGAACAAAAGGTCAATTCCTTCAACAATCGGATACCAGTCCGCTCTAGTATCATCCCCCAGGCTGATCCTTACCTTGACGAAGAGATGGATTTAAATCCTCATAACTCTGAGACTTCACCAGCAATTACCTACACTGAGGCTTGTGAAGATGGGCTTGTTGAGGATTATGATATTCTTTGACTACGTTATCGCTCACTTCACCTATATCCCTCGAAGCCCTCTATATCGAAACTATTCGTCTCCAAGGCCTAGTTTCGAACTGGTTTACTGAGCCCGTCGCTCATTAACCAATTCATAGTTGAGACTAGGGTGCCTCGTGCTGCACAACCTGGGGGATATTGAGTATGGAATGGGGTCAATGTGTAGATAAAAGCCTAGTATCTAGCAGGTTTAGGTGTGTCTTACTATAATATCTCTACCAATCCTTAATGTTTTTCAAAGATGATAACATTGCTGGAATCCTCTTATTAAGAGCTACAAGATGATGTATATACAATCATAATTCAATTGGTTCCTACCCACTTCATTTCCTTTGAAGTTGGTACAAATCTGGAAATAAAAGGACACTAGTCTGAAAAGGGCTATCCGAAGTTCTCCCAACCAAAACACCTCCAAATCTTTGTTCTTCTATTTACCACTCTTCCCCCATAGATCCCTCCCTTTTGGCGTCAACTGTACATGAGTACGAAGACCAGCTCGTTTAGGCGTATTCGGCCTATCTTGTCTAGTGATCTGTCCTTTCTCATGGTTTCCAGATACTTCCCTAAGCGGCGTCCGACTTCTCTTGCGCATACCCGAAGAAGAATCTTGAGTAGCTCGTTTGGGCGTTTGGCTGCGCGACCGGATGTTAACAGGTATAGGAGCTTTTATATCCGAGGGGATTGTAGTCTTATTATCTATACCAGAATCTAACTTAACGCTAGATTGCGATACGAACGATGACTCCCCTCCGACGACAAACGAGCTTCCTAATTCCTGCGACCCTTCCGATATCTCCGGCAGTGATGAAAACGAGGGCCAATGGCGGGGTTTGAATGTTTCCCGATACTCATTAAGCTTCTGCGCAAGTAGCTCGTTATGCATGATAACCCGGAGCCCATCCCTATCATCTGCCGACTGACGACTGTGGACATATTGAGCAACCTCTTCCTCTTTAGATAGAGTGGGATTAGGTATAATACTCAAGTCTTGAGGATTACTCCCCAAATCTTGAGCAGCAGCCTCTGTAACCTTTCCGGCCAGTGCCTTCAGGTTCCTCTTGCACTTTCGTTCCTCTAGTATCGCGGCATGCTTCGAGTATACGGCTGGAACTATCTGGACAAGGAATACCAACAAATCGTCAAGGAGGACGTTCCGATATTCCCAGTTTTCGATATCAAAGAGGGGTAACAATGCCTCCCGATCTGGTATAGGTATCGTTGTTGAGTTCTTCACACAAGTATACATACGAGCAATAGCCCATTGCGCTTCTTGAGGAATGATCACCCCAGCTGGGATTGGAATCATTTGCTGCGCTCGTGGGAAGATCGATTCCACCTGTTCAAGACACCATATAACCAATAGATGCAGCGCAATACCTGCCTTAGTCTCTCGGCCAGGTTTGGTAGACTTAAGGGAAGTATCAGGCATTGGTGGCAACTGGAACAATGCCAGATTACACTCCTTCCCATTACAACAGACCTTCTTGTCTGCTCGAATGGGGGTAGTATCTGGCTCGCATTGGTCCTCATTGAACTCCGTAAGGAATACCTGCCGTCTACATGGCGCGTTTGCAAGAGAACGGATCGTTATTGGGAGGGTTGCCCTATGCTGAAGTTCATCAACAGTCCATAGAGGTGGACCATCTGACTTGTCCCTCTTCTTAGACTTTGGGACAGTTAATTTCGAGCTCTCTTGACTGGCTGCTTCGGTATTATCAGACTGTTCAGAGAAGTCAGACTCAGCTCCATCGCCTTGCGATAATGGCGATGGTGAATGGGTGGTATTCGGTAACCGGACTGTGTTCCGCTTTCCCCTTTTCTTCTGAGACAATGGCTGATTATTACGCGAACTAGGCATTTGAACAGGATCCTGTCCCATTGAGTCGAACGCATAGTATGGCAGGAATATAAAAGCCATCCCATTGATTGCCTGCTTTACTCGAACAGCCCGTCCAACCCGCTGCCAAATATCACCGAGATCATGGCCGATTGGAAGTCCCCATTGAGCAACCACCATAATATCAGGAATATCCATACCCATTCCAAGAGCAGTAGTTGCAACAACTACTCTAAGAGAAGAGCATGGGGATCTGATCTTATCGTACAGCAAGTCCTGATCGTATCGTGGAGTATTCGATGTATATACACCAATTGCATCCCGAACCATGGTTGGTTCAAACCCTTGAACAAAGAGATGCCGCTCTAAGGATGCAGAGATATTCGCTACCGATTGAAGTCCATCTACAAAGATAATCGTTTTCGGGATTCGCTGGAGGTCGTCTTCCGTCCTACTAGTTGGATGCTCTAATGCATGATCAACTAGAAACCATAGCCGTTGGTAAGCCTTGCTCTTTCCTCTCTTAATGGGCAAAATGTTAAGTGAGATATCAGGTCGATCGATTGAGACTCGGATGATCTTGAGTGGCAGTTCATGGTGTGTCTCTTCGTAGAAACCACCATAATAGATAACAGCTTGTTCTGTGGCCTTGTTCAAAGTGGCAGAACAACCAAACCAGATGGTATCAGCACGTAAGTACCGTCGTAATTCCCTGATTTTGAGATATTCCAACCGGAATTCCTTCCATTGCTCCATAACATGGAGCTCGTCAATTGCAACCACACCAATCCTATTCTTTACGTCGGGGCTTAACAGCAAACCACGAAACTCATCGCTAACTGCTTGCTCAGGACCCATCAAGATATGGGTATATATCCCAGCTGCAATCTCCTTTAACAGGTTCGGATTCCTTCGCTTAGTCTCCGCTGTAACAAGGGAAGGCCTGGCCCCTGGTAACTGTTCAATCGACCTCTTCTGCTCCTCTCCAAGCTTGCTTAAAGGAATCAACTGGATGACAATTCTGCCAATAAAGATTGGGATAGCATGGAAGATGATGCTCTTCCCAAAACCAGTCTTCGCAGAGATAATAGTATCCCCATGCCGAAAAACAACTCGTCGAAGAGCCCGAACCTGGTTGATACGTGGGAGCCGACCACCCAGGAGTCGCTGCAAACCGTGGAAGATAAGATCATGCTGGTATATGATGTTCTTTCGTATCAGACAGGCCTTAACCAACTCTTGCAGTACCGAACATAACTCTTTCTCTGGTGTCGTTGCAATCATGAATATCCGTTCTTCAATCGTTTTCTCGATAGGAGGTAATTGTGCAGAGTCAGGATTCTTGTTTGGGGCGGTTTCACATCGATGGGCGCGGCCTCGCCGGCGCTTCAGTCGCATGGAAGATGACCTGGAGAGTGAACCTGTACGACAGATGACGCAACAAGTAGTTTTAAAAAGCTAGTTACAGAATTAACAGTTAGAAATTTGAGATTTAAAAGCCATAGGATGGTTTAACAAACCTTTATCTATATCGCATCAACTTTTGGAGCCCACTCAACTTCTCCATATGATGTTATTCACAATCTCATTATTTCTAGCAATTATCACCATGTACGACTCCACAGAAAATTCTCTGAAGTTTCTCAGACGTTACACGAGACAGTTACAATCACGTGAGTAGTATTTACGCTAAACATGGGTTTAATCTGGTTACGGTTTAGCTTAACCAGGGTCATGGCTTGGGTAACGTCTGAGCCCAAGCTGAGATAACAGTGCTACAGCTATTTGCAGCTGCAGTTGCAGTTGTTTATTACACACACAATTCAATATCAAGATGGAGTCTCAACCATTGTTCACCCCTACATTTTGAAAAGGTGAGATTCCTATTGTACAATACTGCCAAATAGGCTTCATTACTATTGGTATTAAAGGCAGATTGGGATTGTGGTAGTGGAAATCTCTACAGTTGGCATTTGAGATGTCTTCAACTATCCATATTGAAAGTGACCAATGTTCTGTTGTTTTGAGGTCTGTCTATATTAATTATATCCATATTCATATACGAATGCTCTACCAAGCATTATGCATCTTCGTTCTTCTTCTTAACTGATTAAAACTCAATATCCCATTTATTCAAGTTCCGCTATTGTTCACTGTTGACATCAAAGCCTTGCCTTCCCTCACCCTATAGACAACCGACGATACTGCTGCTTCAGGATGAAGACCAAACAAACTTGATAATGCCTGATTTGCAACATCCCGGGGTTTCAGATGCGGTATCAATACCATGGGATCTGGTGAACTAGTATAGTTTGGTATTGTTCTGTTCGACTGTCCTCTAGTAGGAAGACGAGATAACCAACACGAGTGACCTTGGGTTTGTAAATGCAAAAGGACCTGTCAACCCAGCGCATGGGCTCCTCATAGAGTTTTCATTCCGTCCATTTTATGACTAATTTCATTTGCATCGTCTTCGGTCTCTCATTTTACGCTGCTGTGCTGTCTTAGTCTGCTCTTATTCCTGGGATTTACTGTTCATGAACCGTTCTAGGGAAGGCATTTCTCCTATAGGCTCCTTCCCTTGGTCTTCACTTTCAGCACATTGGCGGCAGTCCATGTGTCCAAGCAAGTGGTACTTATTGAATGGCTATGCGCCGAGTATGAAATTGTATTTGGGACTGTAGGCAGCCGCCTTTGCCGGAGTGACGGGGCAGTTTGCTATACTCGTACCAAATGCATTCAACCCATTCAGCCCCTTTTTAATCCTATTAGAGTGACGTAGGGGAGTTTGCTTCGCTTGGCCCTATCGGCATCAAAATCATATCTGCGGCGAGCAAGTCCATAGAGCCCGCGGAGCCCCAAGCATTAAACACTGCTATTGAAACAAATAGTGTATAAAAACAGAATAGCGGGAGGTCTCTCAGCGTGGGAAAACCAAGAACAGTTCCTTCACGTTCTAAAGAGACATGCTGGACGTGATGATCAAGCAAGTGCAGAAACGGGAATTTTCAGGCCATGAAGATTCAGGAGCAGACGACACACAAACACAATATCAACCAGGGGCGCAATGGGGCGGGTCAACTGGGCCAGATGTGGACTTCAATGATGATGCTACCTATTACACAGGATGATTCTCCGGGACTACTGTTCTAGTCTATCAAGAGACCATTGTTCACCATTACCAATCCAAATCCCAAACCCCAAACCCCATTCATTATTTCCATACCACCTCGTCCATCCATATCAGTTCACCACGGGAAAGTGCTCCATTTATGGTAATGCCAAACGAATGCTCAAGGCTAGCCACATATTCCCCAGTTCTCGAAGCATTTCACAGCATATTCCTCCAACCATTCTTGTGTTTAGATCCGCGCGTCGTGGCGCAAAGCATCGGGTACGACAGACACCTGTGCTACTTGAGCCATCTCCCCGGCATGAAACCTGCATGCAGCCTGCGCGGCAAGGTTGGGCAGCAATGGATCGGGACGCGGTTCGGAGAATTTGATGGCGCGGAAGGCTAGCTGGTCGGGGAACGTGGAATACAGACGCTGAATTGAGATAGTCCAACTGATCACTAGCGGGTGATGTCTCTAGTGAAGATGGTTACAGGAAATGCGTCATTATTTCTTACGCACTCCCGTACCAAATGGTTGATCCGAATACCATTCAGAGCGCACAGCGATCTGTCCCAAACAGGGGCACCGCATCTGCTGATGCTCCCGTATCACTGTGATCAGACTGACCGAAATCCCGGAACGAGCCATAGCACGAGGGGGGCGTCACAGAGCTAGAAAAGAAACAATGCTGTCAATGCATTCCAGGCTATTGCCTTGTGCGTACCGCTGCGAGAGTCGATGTGACAGTGTTCCATCGGCTGGGAGGCGACTTGTGCACGAAACTCGGGACGTGGAGGTTCGGGAGAACCGTCGCACGGGATAATTGGACACAGTGCGCGCAGGCAGCCGGCCAAAGAAAGACAATGATTTCAAATTGACGCTTAGTAAAAGACTTCTATATCAAATACGGCTGAGAGGAACAATGAACCAGTTTCCGGGTAGTAGAAGCGCGGAGTTCAAGCTTGCTATGTACTTACGGTGGCCATAGCATATGGACCAGACCATGGGTATTGTATATCCCTCTACTAACCCTGATAGATGCTTACGGCTGAGATAACTAATCCTCAGAGCTGAGATGAGTCAAAGAGCAAACCGAGACACGTACGAATGCTGCTCTAGACCACCAATCCAAGAATTTCGAGCATAGAATTTCGTTCCGTCCCGTAACGGAAATGCGGATATTCAAAATCCGTATTGGCAACATCGCAAGGCCGAGGGAAAATCTATGTGTCTGTTCGCATATAGTTTGCAATTACGTCGGTGTCTCCAAAGTTAGTAACGGGGATACACGGCGCGGTAGACGGATGGGGTAGGGAGCGAGGCGAGTAGAATATATGAACATTGCCGAATCGAAGTGGTCAACCTCGAGAACCCGAGGCGTGTGCGGCGCAGTTCCCTCGTTTATTGGGCGCCGACATATGACGATACTTAGATTCGAAGATGTAGAAGATATTGGAGATCTTCCCCTTCGACATCCTTTCCGTCTATCGTGAAGCTGATCTCAGGGCATATGCCCATGTCGCACTGTCGCCGACGCCATGCGGAGTCAGAATGTCGATCAACGAATATCGATAGGCAGGAACGTTGCCTGTCTGGATCCACTGGCCTTTCACCTGACCGCTCGGAGCTTTTCATCGATAGATTGGATTCAATAGCCAATTCTTGGTTCCGAGACCTGAGGCGTAGGATGATCCCGGTAGACGGCAGGCCACGCGATATGTGCACCATCAATACGCACATCCGGGGAAGAGCCAATCGTGCAATTTGTGGATATTGATCAAGTCATGGATCGCGAAAGTAAATGAACAACACAGGCAAAGGGAGCTGAATGTGGAACGGCTCAGAGAAGAGGACGCCGACCAGGTCACCAGCTGATGTCTTCCATCGGCATGAAGTCCGGGCTCACCCTAATCGTCCCTGCTTTCATCGCAAGCCCATGATCCTGTGTCGACGCATAAAACGCGCAACTGCCGCGATTCCCAGCTCTTCTCCACGATCATATCAATCTATCCTCTCCTGTTAATGCAACCACAGTCGCGAAACAATGCTTCTAGGCCTCTTCTTTAACCTCCGATTGGCCACACCCTAAATAAACACGATCTCTGTATGAGAAGCAGCCACCCCGCCTCCGCCCCCCGAGGATTGTGAATACCTGGCTGTCCTGTACCTCTGATATATTAACTGACCCCCCAGATCAAACAGGGATCCACCACCCATGATGGTCTCGGCTCGCTTCGCTCTGCTTGTGGCACAGGACTCTGATAGTATCTCATGTCGTCCCGTGGGTCCGGAGGCGGACCCTACGAGTCTGGGGATGACGGCTGGCTGTGAGGGGGCGGGGAAGACTCAGAGCGCAGAGGACACTGGACGATGTACAGTGACTACGGACGGTGACGACGTCCATGCCGATGGCCGAGATACATGTGACAAGGAATGCTGGTTGAAGTATTGGTACATCGAATTGACTTGCATATGACAGGGCTTCGGGACAGTAGTGTCCAGACTCACGGTTTCATGCAGCAAAAGTTCCCCGTGATGCCGCGATTTCCGCAGACCGATGAATACATGAACATGTCTCATGTATTCGTAAGGTACCTGTACCCTCTAGTCGCTTTTAGGCGTTCTCCTGCTGCGATACTGTGAAGCACCAGCAGCAGCAAGTGTAGTACCTGTACAAAGTCTTGGGCTAAGTCAAAGGAGCCGGAAGCAGGGCTCCCCCAACCACCGTAGACGATGCAATATGGAGAGACCCCGCCCCCGCATACCGCCTGCCAACGGTCAGTACGGCGTCTCCCCGCTGCCCACCATCATCAGACCAAGGGTTTGCTTCAAGGATATTCCCATCGACCTGGCGAAGAGCTGGTATTAGCATATGGATTATACGGTACCGAATTTCTTGGTGGTACGGCTGTTGGTACGAGGAGGGATTGAGGCGAGAGTACCTGGTACAGAGCAACATGGAAACAAGGAAACGCTGAAGGAGAAAGGCTTGATCAGTCGCTAACGCGTTTCTTGAAGCTGGGGTTCCGGATGATACCTAGTCCGTAGAAAGGGCATTGAAAACGTGCCCAGCCTTCAAATAACTGCCCTCTCGGATTCCGGCAGCCGTGGATTGGTTGGGCATCTCCATCGCGTAAGTTTGAAAGCTTTTACGGAATAGTTGTTCCCTTATATCCATACCAAACTTTACCTCTGGGAATAAGAAATTGCAATTTCTTCACTTTCGTTAGGTCTGTTAATACAACTCGCTGTTTACGTGGGGTGCAGCACGTCAAGAGCGAAGTGCTACTCAGCAATATTATTTTCTGCTTTCGTCCCCTTAGGATGGTGGTGGCTGGCCGCTAGGGGACTCGTGCTCACTATAGACATCTCAATTCGCAGTGGGCTCACAATCAAAGTCAAATGGCCAGATAGAAACAAGGATTTAAGGTTTCGAGACTTTAGAGAATTGATAACCGTAATGATATTGACTACTGCTATTCTATCTGCCTTTCTGGTAACTGACCGGACTTTATAGAGCCACCCTTCACAGAGAAATCCCAGTGCCTGCCAAAGCTCACCATCTTGCTTCAGTTATAGCCAAAGATAGAGCATAATGCACCGAGGCATCCATTCCACACGATAACTGACCTGCTATACACGTCAGATTTATTCTTCATCAAAAGCGTTAACAATAATTTACCGCTTCGCCATGTTCTTGGACCAAAGAATTACCCAGTTTCCAGCTACCGCTTGATATTGTGTAGCCCGTAACCATCCCCAGTAGGCAGGTATGGATGCGGCAGTCGGTCTATTTGCTCCTTTGTAGTACCTTGATATTCGCAGCCCGTCCTCGTGGACATGAGCTCCTCCCAGGCGCTGTTCGTACTCCAGGAAGTCAAGACTGATAACCTTGTGATCGGATGGATCTGTAGTGGATTGATGTGGCTTTGAGCCCTGGGAGAAAATTCTGATATTAGGAACCGACCTCCGACGCAGTAATGGAAGGGAGTGACTGAAGACCAGCCCGCTTTGTCGGGGGTGACGGTTTTTGGGGGCTTTCGTCATGGTGTCGTGGGCTACAGGTTGGAACTCGACAGGTAAGTCCTCCAAAGACACCTTTCCCAGCTGTGTCATTGAGCATGACGAAAAGCGGGACTGCTGTGATAGGATGGAATATAATGAATGACGAATTTCTATGGCTCAGTAAAAGCTGGTGGTGCGGATAGACAATTGAGTAAAATATTTTTTGGAACGCTGAGCATTCTTTTAAATTGCAATCGACAATCATCATCTTTCAATACCACCACCTTTTGGGTACAGTCATATCTGGACTCACCATACCCGAACTTCACTATCTCTGGATCAATATTTCTGGGTATCAGTAGTAGTTCTGCAGGCAAGCGAGCAGCCAGCCATGCGGATGAAGGCTACAAGCTCGTGACATCGAGGTCGAAGGCCCTTGTTCAGTTAAGGCCAGTTGAACTGATATCCATAAGGGGCATCACGTGATGGTTCTGAAGCTGGCCTTAACCTAGTCAGCGAAACTGGAATTTCACTAGTTAATCACATACTGCACTAACTAACTAACTTAGTTATTGTTAGAATTAGATTGCTTGCCCCCTGCTTCTGCTCACCTCCCGGAAATTCACTGATTTCCATTTTGGGACAAAAGTGAGTTTCGAGCCCCCTGTACACCTACGCATACAGAATCCTTATCATGACTAGGTAACTGGAAGGGCCTCGTGGAGATGCCATCAATCAGCCTGGAGGAGTCGGTAACAGCCCTCGAAGAGAAGAGGGAATTCATTTCTTTCGCGGGAAAACTGCTGCAGTGGGACCCAGCCAAGAGATCCGCTGCTGGGGAGTTGTATACAGACGCATGGCTCAGGTCCGCAGGATGATGAGAAAGGATATGTAAAATCGTTATCACAGCCATCTTTTGACTCCCGACTCAGGACTCTCGACTCAGGACTCTCGACTCTCGAGCCGCTCGGTTCGGGTCACCATTTTTGATTTCCTTTCATGTCGTGGTGCTTCCACTTTCTTAATTAGTCCATCAAATCTCCATAGGGTCAACCCGACACGCTGGAACAAAGATTGGATTGACGTAGCGCGACGATTCGTTGTCACTTTTATGGGCACTTCGTATTGTCGTTGGGGATAAGGCCATAACTCCCTCCACAAGCTCCCCCTAGAACTGCATAGTCAGTTAGATGCGGCTAGTTAAAACATCAAACTATTAGGTGAAGAACCGTAGATTGAGGTTGAAACTTGACACTTGGCAGGTTGTGGAGCAAAAGATCGGCGTAGGATGAGCCCCATGAGAGGAGAACGCGACTCAGCCTCCAAAAGCAAGTCTCCCAAAAGTCAAGTCTCGCCTCTCTCGGAAGGTTGAGAGAGAAAAACGACATTGAGATCTTCTCAAGCTCCACATTGTAAGTTTGGGCCTCGTATTATAAGTTGAGGCCTCGTATTATGCTCATCACAATAATACATACACATAAACAGAGCTCGAAAGTCTGAAACTTCGACGAGACGGATATCAGGAATTTCAGGATGCAGGAGGAGGTTATGGCAATTTTCAAACACATGTCGAGTTGTCGATTGCTTACTGCAAACATCACCAAACGCCCCGGCGGAATCGTCTGATGAAACAAGTCGATTCGAAAAAGCTTCCATGCGACATTCTTTTGCATGGGGTATTGCGCTACGAAACTTAGTCGGGTCAGAACTACATCGTGGAGTTGGGGAGCGCCCAATGGGCGCGTGTGGCTGCGGGATTGACTTTCCCGATGAGCGAATGGGGCCGCAGAAGAGACTCAAGAAGTAGCCATGCAGATATCTCGTAACCTTAGTCTCGTGAGACGTGAGCAGGTGCTGCAGGATGATCCTACTGTCCAGTTTGCAGATGTTTGACGGATATTAGACCTATGATGTTGGTTTGGAGATGCATGAGCTTCCTGGAGAAGAGCGAAGTGTGGTGTAACAGACTGCTCTGCGCCTCTGCGGACCGGATTCCGTCCTAGAATCGAAGCAGTCGCATATTTGCCGAAATGTTTACAAATAACTAACTAACAGATTCCATGTACATACTAGTAGTTGCAGTGTCCACAAATATCAATTCTTCAGGTCTCTCATAAATTGCCGGTATGGAGAAGGCGCAATGCCTGAACAAGGTGGAAACGATTCTCTAGGACTTTCGATTATTAAAGTCCATCAGTGCTTTCTGGAAACATCGCTCCAATTTACTTGTTCCTCTCCGAGACCTTTGCGGATGGCAGCGCCAGCCAAGTGACGCTATATTAGATTGAACTGAAGGATAGGTAGTGGTGGTGGACGACAGTAAACGATGATTCTGACGTATACTTCCGCTCCTTTGGAAACTAGAAGCAGACCTTTTTTTCCAAGAGGTAATGAGCCGCTATATCTGTATTATATAAACAACTCATCTTCAGATGGCCTATAACCTCACTTGTTTCTCGGGCACAGATTCAAGCAGTCAAAGCCAAACCTGAAGTCATGATGGCCTGCCTCCTGAGTACCTAATACCTATAACCTAATGGTTCCCCTGCGTGGACACTGGACATGGGTGATGGGATCGATCCCAGCCATCAGGATTCGTAGACAACAGGACATGGAATGTACGTAGAGCCCGTAGATTGTCACCGCAAAATGCCGAGGCAGGATCGACACTCTTTTCCATGCAAAATCGCGAACAGACATCTCACCGGTCCCATTGGAGTTTGGACGCCGTATCTCATCTAAATTATAAGAACAATATTATTGCATTGTTCACCGAGCGCACTGCCGAACTCTATGCTCGGTGTCGAGCATTGACAACAATGGGCAGGAAAACCTGGATTTCTGCTCGCCCCTGGGCACTGGGATGAGCCCTTATTCCTCATATCCAATCTTCGCCTATCGGCCATCGTCGCGTGATGGGGAGGATGCTTTTGCGGAGGTATCAGATACATGTATGGTGTATCGATGGTGGCAAGATATAAGCCTCAATAATGGCAGGTGTTTCCAGTTTCCACGCCCTGTTCGATGCTAGCTTAGGGTATGTCCTGCCTGCAGAAATTCGAGACGTTGACAGCTGATCGTGTTGGGACCCGACAAAGAGGTGAGGCACTGAAGCCGTTACAGAAGCGTTAGTAACGGCCGCTAGCAGGCCGTTCCCCGCTTCTCATACGGTAGCGTCACTGGTTAGGCAACTGAAAACCGTTAGGATTGGTAACTTAGGAGACAAAAAGGGAACAAATCGAAGGTCGAAGAATCAAAAGCAAGGAGAACAGTGGTACCGATACCGACCGAACAGAAACTGTCATGACTACACGCGTCTAGTCTGACTTCGGGTTGAATTGATGCACCAACAACCATAACCCTGGCATTCTGAACTCCTGATCCATGTGTGGACAGGGAGCCCTGATATCTTCATTCGGCCCGTTAACGAATAAGAACCCGATACTTTTACTGCCCCCTCATGGAACTGCAAACCTGTTATGTTTTCAACACAGTTCTACCCCGGCGTCAACGTGAATCCAAGGTAATACCTGGGGATACTGATTATTGCCCCTGCTTTCTCCCCTTATTCACCATCCCACTCCACTCTTCGCAGTCCACCAGTTACCCACTGCGCTCGGCGCTGAGCTTGGCCGGCCCTTGTAGCAGGTTGATCCCGGTTGCGTGCGCTTTCAGTGCCCTTGATCCGACCGGACCATGGATCCCTTGGTTCCGAGCTCTTCGTCCGATCGACGCGCCTTGTGGCTAGGATCGGCGAGTGGAGTATGCCTGGATTCTCCGCCTAAAGCAGGGAAGTATCTTTTGCCAGTGAGAGACGCCTTCTGCATGCTGCATGCATCCTGCATCGAAGGCCAGGTTCCCCCCAAAGTGCACGAGTAAGTAGAGAGACGATGCCCTTTCCCCGCGGTTGTTTGGGACCATGAGCAAGCACTACCAGATCCATCAGGTGTGCTCTGTGACCACTTTCAAAGCGACGCCCTCAGGCCTCATCCCGTTCCGGAGCCTTGATGTGCACCAGGTTCGGCAGAAGGTGTCATCAAATCCGTCCAATCCTGATCCACCCGACAGCTTATGGGGTCCAAGTGTCACAAGCCAGGCCGAATGGGCAGAATTGTCGATGCGGTAGCACCAAATTTGTGCCTGGTGTTCGCGTGAAGGTTGTGCAAGGGCTTGTATATCATAACGCGCTGATCAGGGCCGGATCCGCCGCTGTTAAATTGTATTCCTTCTCCTCTGCCCACGGCGCCCCTCCCCTCAAAGCTTTCTATTTCGTTCCTTTTATGATTGCTGTCCGCCAGTCCGTTTCCGTTCACGATGTCCCTTTTTTAAAAATCGCTTGCACCATTGCAGAGCACGCCCAAGATCATCGGGATCAGCCTTCCTGGAGAATTCGGATTTCGGAACCACCTGGACTAACCAGACTTGCGCCGTGTTGGTACATACCTGCTAAGAAATTTCGCACTCCGAACCCGGCCCAACCAAACGTCCAAACATCCCCGCCACCACGCGAGACGTCACTCCTTTCCGCGCTGAACAGTATCACGAAATCCCAAAATAATTGCACTCCGAATTATTTGCGCGGACGTTTCAACTACGAGACCCTCCGCTCCGAATTTGCCATCTGCACGTCGCAGTGAGTGAGTGACGCCTCGTAATACGACGAAACGACCCTTGCAATTGAGATCGCTCGCCATTCCGCCCTCGAGAAAGAGAAGAATGTGTCCGCTCCGACGTCCGCGTCGTTGACTGTGGTTAGTTCAATCCCGAACATTATTTTCTCGAGTTCTGTTGGTCCAGAAAGGACTGTAATTCCTCCGTCATGGCGTCATACAGCTCCGATTTTCTCATTTCCGTCGCCTATTAGACCTGTAATTGCGCGAGTCAACTTCAGCCTCTAGTTTTGAGGCTGGACAGCCGTTGAATGTCGGAGCCCCCACGACCACCCACGTATTGGGGAATTTCCTTTTTCTTATGCAGCCATCCGATCAATTCGAGAACCCCAATCTGCTGGTTTCTGTTTCAAGACAGTTTTGCCATTATCTTAGTACCGAACTGACGCTCGAGGTGTTTGTGCAGACAACAAGGATTCGGTGGAATTCGCCATTCCAAAAGTATTTATTAGGATCTATCCTCTGACCGTCCGCGCGCGTCCATCATCGCTCCTTGCCGAATTCGACTCGGGGTTTTTTTTCGAAGTGGTCCAGCTGTACTGTACTTGTGACGGTTTGAACCGGCTCAACCCAGTCCAGTCCGTTCTCCAAACGGAGACCCCAATTCAACACCATGGGGTTCTTCTTGGACGATGCCTATGCCAATCGGCATCCCGCTGGCTGGGATCACGCAGCCGAGCAGCGGCGCAAGGAGAGCGTGCAGCAGCAAAGTTCGAGAAAAGCCAGCTCGATCATATCCCCAACCAGTTCCACTGGACTCATGCCAAAGCGCTCGAATGACAAGCGCGGTTCCGTCTTCCAGCTCCGCTCACGGAGCAACACCGTTACCTCCCAAACCTCGACTGCTGGCTCCGGATCGCGTTCCCCTGCGCCACACCGAGAGTCGAACAAGAGCGACGACTCCTCCCGGCGGAGTTCTTCGCTCGATGGCCGGAGTTTCTCGGATGCCCCTAGTTCGACCGATAGTGTGGACGCTGCATCCAGGTCGCTGCTGTACGTCAGTACGGTGGGCAAGAAATTAAAAAAGGCGGCGAAACGCCCTCCGTCGTCCGCGGGCTTCAGGCCGGAGCAAGAGAAGGACACCCCAGGGTCGAAATTCCGGGGAGTCTGGAACAATTTGCATGGGAAGGAAATCAAAATCCCGGGTCCAGGTAAGGAAATCGCGGAATCCGACGTGATCCTGCCGGGCAAGGACAGACGCTTATCCGTTCCAGGCGAATCCAACCGCAAGACGATGATCTCCGCTCCATCTGATTTCCAGCATCTGGTTCACACTGGCCGTAACGACCTTCCCTCTCTTTTCGAAAACCGTCCTCAGACTGGTCCATCTCCTTCGCTAGCCTCAGAGTTTACCGCAGCCAGTGCTTCGCATCTTCCCAAACGTGAGGTTTCGCACATGCGCACGTCCGATCTCAAGGCCGATGCGGCCCCCATCATCGAATCCCCATCATTCAGCCCTTCCGGCCTCTCTGCACTCGGCCGAACATCAACGAACGCGTCTACCTCGTCGATTTTCGACCCTCCGTCATGGAACCGCCGGAGCCAGGCCAACTCGAATTTAGCAGCACAAGTTGCGCCGACGCCATCTCCAGGGACGGTGGTACCGCCAACGCGAATCTCAAGCCCTCCACCGGTCCGGCCAATCCGACCTGTCCGACCCGCTCGTTCCAGTGAATCCTTCCAATTCGTCTCCATGGCTTCTGCCCTCCCCGACAACCCGCCGGTACAGTCGCCTCCGCCACGACGTGCGTCTCGCCGCGTGTGGACACCGAAACATATTGCCGAAGAATTGAACCATGAATCTCCCACGGCTCCTCAGTTCCCGGCCGACGAGTCTCCATCCACGTTTGGTTCGGGCGCACCGAAAGCCAATGAAGAGCTGCCGCCGCTACCACCGCTGCCGAACTTTTCACAGGAGCAGGCGGGAGAGCATGCGCCTTTATCATCCGAGGCGCTTGGTATGCAATCGCTCTCCTTCCAAAGGGAGCTTGAGTCTCTCCAAGAAGAGCCAGAAAGCCTATCCTCGCAGCGTGGCAGCCGAACCAGCATGGTGCCTGACCACACCACATTCGGATCGCCGTTGCGTCACTCCCGATCCTTACCAGGCAGTTCCCTTGTGGCGGTCCGATCCAACGAATCCGCCCAGTCCGATCAGTCCGAGTTCCGATCTTTCGCTCGGCCCTTCAATCATCCCCGACCGCGCCCGGTGTCCCAGATGTCAGATACCCTTGGGGCAACGGCCCCCCCGAAGATGCACTCGAGGCGACCCAGCACACTCTCCCGTCGGCCGTCCGTTCACCGACGACCCAGCGAGGCACACCGACCCGACTCTGCCTCCTGGGAGGATGTCATTGACATGATCTATGAGGAAGGCGGAGAGGCTCACTGTGACTTTGACTGGAGTATCCTTGACGCTGATGAGCCCGACCTGGAGGACTTTCTGGAAAATGGTGACTCCACTCTTGAAAGCTCGGGGGAACTCGACACGCCTGCATCGGGCGGCTCTCCCCAGCCTCAGATTCCCGCCAAGAGTGCCCTGCGCCCTCGACCCGATGCTGATCTGGCTTTGCGACCCCTTCCCGAACTTCCCAGCTCCGACTCCTTGCCGGACCTCGACCGACGCTCGGGCATGTCCGCCAGCACCAATAGTATCGGCGCCTTGACGCCGTTGGATCAAAGCTACCAATTTCCACCCATTCCGGCGGTCCCAGCCAAGGATGGGCGACGAAGGTCACCGCTGATCGAGGTTAATAACCAGAGTGACACCTCCATCCCGGAGGGAGCGCGAGATCCGTTTGCAATGAACATTGATCCGTACAGCTCGCCGTTCTATACGGCAGCTCCGACCTCCCATCCGACCACGGAGCAGTCGACCAACCCGCCACCAAAATCGGCGGGCAGCACCACATCTGTGCCAGGTTCCAACGGCACCCCTCCCCCCGCTCGATCTCGCCACTCGAGGTTCTCTTCCATCGACTCCACTCACCTCCGCGACTCTCCAACCCATCTCGTCGCCATGAACGACCTCCGCCGCAGCAACTCCACCTCCACCCAGTCTCCCCCTCATCAGCGCACCCACTCCCGCACCCACTCCCGCTCCCATTCCCGCTCCCACGCCCTCGACCTCGCTGTCCCCGACGCCTGCACCACTGCCCTCACCGTCGACTCCATCGTCGCCCAGCTCCGCTTCGACGCCGGTACGCGCGCCGGTTCTGGCCGCGGTTCTCCCGAGCCCGCCCGCCCCGAGGACGTTGAGCCCCGGTCGAAAATCACCGTGCGCAAGGACCTCGACCCGCAGAAGAGCGAAGAGCTGCTCATCCAGATCCCGAGCCCGCTCGAGGGGTCCCGCAAGACCAGCTACGGTTTCCTGAACGCCGCGGCATCGCCCCCGACGGATGCCGGTGCGCCTTTGCCCAAGCCGCGGGAAACGAGGAGCTATTCCCGAGGTACCGTCGACGTTCGGCCCTCTTCGCCCGCGATGTTCTCCCCCTCCACCACCGCCACCACCAACTCCACCACCTCCACCCGCGACTCCACCTCCCCGTTCCGCTCCCCGCCCGCCACCTTCTCCCCCTTCCCCCCCTTGTCCGCGACGCTCCCCCTCCCCCCCATGCCCCGTCCGTCGACCGCGGCGGGCAGCGCGCATAAGAAGACCGTATCCGAGGGCAATGTGACGCGGCGTCCGTCGACGGCGATCGGGAAGCGGAGGGGGTTCGGACACCATCCGATCGCGGCGCCCGCGGCGGGTGCGAGCGGGCCACCGACGCTGTTCCCGATGGAGGGGAAGAAGAAGAAGAAGAATAGTCTTTTAGCGTCGGCATTTGGGATGCCGATGCCCACGACGGCGGGGTTGAGGAAGGTGCAGACGGCGACCACCTAGCCTGATTTTATTTTTTTGTTATCGGTTCTCCTCTACCTGTGGGGAGCCTTGTTATCTCTTTCATTGGTCTGTGTGGCATATTTGTTTTTCTCTAGGATAAGGATACCTTGGGATCGGGATTGGCGGTTTTTTATTATTCCCCGTAACTGTTTCGATTACGCCGACACTCGCTTGCTGCTGGGTACTGATGGGACTAGATCATGATCTTTGTAGATATTTTGGGAGGATCAAAAAAGGGCATCATGATCGACTTACTGTCGCTAACGATTCGGGATTGGGGGATGGGGGGCGGACTGCTGCGGTCGAAAAAGGACGCCCACGCTCGCTTGGAATGAAATGTATGGGACATGGCTTAATGATGGATCCTAAAGAATGGGGTTGGGAAATGGTCTATCTATTACTTTTGGACATTCTCTCATTGTATATGGAAAGGATTCAAAACATCCCTTCGAAATATGTGGTGTGTGTACGTGGTGAATGAATGATGCTCTCAGCTCTCGACCTCTCGCTCCTTTGCGTTGTTATTGTCCGTCGCATTAATTAGCTAATCGAGCTATAACTATAATACCGCTAGTTCCCTAGCTGTTCTGTATTGCGTGTTATAAATAACTCTCATTCGCTGATTGCTACCGCTATTCATGTCATCCAGCGTCATTCGATTCATGAACCATGCGCAACATCCGGGTCGTTGGAGCTTCATGACTTCAGGCCACATCAACAACTCCATCCTTGAATACGCTCTTCTTCTCTCTATTATCATAGATATACCTCGAGTTCCTCTCATCCCATATATCTCTCCCATATTTAAGTCGCAAGGTCAGAGGGCGCCTACCTTCCTCTATCCAACACCATGGCGCCGCAAATATCATATGCGAAAGCAACCCTCAACTACCCTCTGTACTCCGCCGCATTCGATCCCTACAATCGCGGCTACTTGCTAGTTGGCGGCGGCGGAGGGGAAGGGAGGAGCGGTGTTCCAAACAAGATTGTAAGTCCATTCACCCGTACCTGACAAGCTCCTCCGCTAGAGTAAACCGACTTGTATGATATCGGCTTAGACTTCGACAGACACTCCTCGACGTATCCTCCCGCAGCGCAATCGAAGAGGTCGGCGAGATCGACCTCCCTCGTACCGAAGACAGCGTCAACACGCTCGCGAACCTAGGGACCAGCGCCGGCGTCATCGCGCTCGCCGGCATCAATTCCAGCACCGAAGACTGCAAACGGGGGCAGAACGAGCATTTTCGCACGTACAGCGTCGTGTATCCCGAGCCCAAGACAGGCAAAGGGTCGAAGAAAAATGCGAACGGAGCGCAGGATGAGAAGCAGACACCCGGGAAGATCGAACCGCTGAGCAAATGCCGCGTGTTTTCGACCCAGAAGGACGACAGGGCGCGGGTGGATGCGTATCAGCGGATATTGCGGTTGAGTCCCGCAACGATCAAACCTGGCAAGCACCATGGCAATAAGAGGATCGGGGCGATTGCTACTGGCCTTGCCAAAGAGAGCGAACTGGTAGTGTTCAATGGGACGGTGACGAGACCGGACGAGAAGGACATCATTCGGCGGATTACTCCACCAAAAGCAGCGGAGGTGATAGACATGGACATTGCGGAACCGGACGACGGATACTTTCTTCTCACCTATGCAACCGACGGGGAAGTGTTCCTCGGCGAGATCGCGTATGATTTTACCAAGAGGAAGGCGAAAGGGAAGCTTTCCGACCCGCACAAGATCTTCTCGATGCCTTTCCCAGACGTTTTCGAATCCCCCACCGGCCGATCGAAGTTTCGGTTCGTCCGATTCCTGACCGCTGATCATCTTCTCCTCCTCCAGAACCATATCACATCGAACGGTAAGGTCTGCGAGCTGGTCATTATGAAGGTATATCCCTCCGGTGGACCCGGCGATATTCTGCTGCGGAAACGGTTCTCGAAACGGCTGGGACCGAGCGTGGGGATGGACGTTTGCGCTCTCGACGCGGACGAGACCACTGGAGCCAGACAGTTCGCCGTCGCCGTCGCGGGCCAGGATCGGTCGATCGTCGTCCTTACAGTCGACTATAGCGGCAAAAAAACAGATCAGTTCGGGCCCTTCCGAACGGTCACCACCATCAAGGACGTCCACGCGCACACGATCACCAAGGTCGTCTTCTCGCCGTTTATCCCGCCCGCCAAATACACCGCCGCCTCCTCGAAACCCTTCCTCTTCCTCGCCTCCACCTCCATCTCCCACACCGTCTCCGTCGAGCACATCCCACTAACCACTACCACTACCTCCACCGACACCCCCCGCCACCTCCTTTCCCCTCCTCAATCCGCTCTCACCGCCCTCTCCGCCATCTCCTCCCCCCTCATCTACCTCGCCGCCTTCCTCCTCGTCTCCACCATCGTCCTCCAATCCTTCTTCGACTACCGCACCGCCACCTCCAACTCCCCAGCCGTCCAGCTCATCCCCAACGCCATCCGACAGCCCCTCTCCCACCTCCGCGACGCCTTCAGCCAGATGAACGCCGCACGCCAACAGCCCACCCCCAAGCTGCGCGAACTCCGCCAACGCGTCCTGCCCGCAAAACCACACTCTACCCCTCTAGAACCTGGCAAAGCCGTCCTCGTAACAGCGCCGGAAACTGAAGGCATGGGTGGGAAGCTGCTGGCCGAGCTCCACCACGACGAGGCGGTGCTGCATGCGGATCCGGGGGCGAGGCGGTGGGAGGAGCTGAGTAAGCGGGAGCAGGAGTCGTGGAAGGGGCGGTTGGTAAGGGCCGGGGAGTGGGCAGTGGAGGAGGGGGAGACGGTGTTGAAGGGGGTGTTCTTTTCCGGGCTGGCGGGGTTCGTGGGTGAGGCGGCGCGTGAGGCGATGGGGTGAGGGGAGATGATTTGAATTGATTTGGGAGAGTTTAGGTGGTGGTGGAGGGTTGGCGTGGAAATAGTACATGTATATAACGAGAATGTGTTTGCTTGGGTTGATGGATGGATTGGATTGGATATGGATGATTTTTAATAGCTTGTGGGATCGTAAGCCGCTTCGAATCACTCTTTAGGGGCAATAAAAGCATGTATAGCTCTCAATGTCGAGCAAGGTCATTTATCCGCTAGATGATAATACGGGATAATCAATAAGTCAAAGCCTATTTCAAAACTAAACATGGGGGTGTCATGTTATCCAGGAAGATAGCCCTACTGTCCTTGAACGCTCCTGGGAGCACCGCTCAGCCTCTCAGGAACGTCTCGATGAACCTTGCCTTCCGCTCATGGCTAGACTTGTGCTTTGCATTGCTAGCCATCGTCGAAGGCCTCACCACCGCCTCTGCGAATATCGTCGCATAGTTGAGTTCCATCAGCTGCTTTCTCGCCTCAACCGGGTCCGCGCTCAGCGTCTTCCTCCGCCGACTCACCCTCGGGCTCGCGGGGAGCTCGATCGGGTGTGGCAACGCCCTATGACGGCTTTTGGACGCGGAGACGACTTCCGAGATGATGCGTGAGAGCATGGTGGTCAGGAGGAAGAACGAGGCGTTGTGGATCGGCGCCTCGGCCAGTCTCTCGAGGAACGAGGCGCGGTCCTCCTCGAGGCTGCGGTGTTTCTTTGCCTTCTCGTGGGAGATCATGGTGAGTTCCAGGGCCTCCCACCGCGACGTGGTGACGAGACCGTCATCCATGCTTCGAAGGAAGGTAAGGAGCGCATCAGCTAGGCATTCAGCCTTGCGAATCGATGTGTCCTCCAGCGAGAAGGCCTTCTCAAAGCCATGATCGCAATCCACGGCATCCTGAATCTTCCACAAGATCTCCTTCCTCTTCTCCTCGTCCTGGAAGGTCCAGGAGTCCTCATGGAACGGCCACGCCGCATTCTCGATCCACGGTGCCACATCGTCTGTGCCTGCAATCATATCAAACTCAGCCAGCGACCGCTGGATCATGTGTTCTAGCGCCTCCGTCAGCCGGAATAATTCGCGAGGTGTCGACCACTTTACCCCCGGGGGATCCGTCGCGGGTGCCGACCCGGAGCCGCCGGACGCGGACGCTCCGCTTGACCGCGACGACTTGGAGCTGCCGCTGCCGTGCGGTTTCTGGCGCTGGAGCTTGCGCACGCCGCCTTCGGGGATGCGGATGAGCTTGTCCACGGTGGAGCCGAGACTGGAGCGGAGCCAGTGGCCGTGGATGGGGAGGAAGTGGTCGCGGCCGTTCTCAACGCGGAGAATGAGCACGTCGTCCAGAGTGGCGGTGTGGTTGTTGAGGGCCTTGACGAGATCCGTGTTGTCCACGCGGAGGATCAGGACCACGGTTGTGGCTTCGCCGGGTTCTAGAAGGTAAGTTTTCAGTCCTAGGCCGTTTCTGACGGCCGAAGCAGGGGGATTAGGTTCCGGGTCACGGTCGAATCCAATAACAAGCCAGGGGGGTGTACTACCTCTGGATTGCCCTTCCGCCACGGCTCGATCGACGAACGAGATCCGCGCAGGAACTTGCCCCGTATTGGCAACGGTGAGTTGGCGTCTCCGCAATTGCCCATACCGGACCTTTCCAAAGTTTATGCTATCGGCGTTTTGTGGATTAGTATCCGAGAGTTCCTCATCCTCGTTGTCGCCCGAGGAGGGGTCGGTTAAGACGGTCACCGTCGGTCGTCCCTCGTTTTCAGCCCTATCCAACTCCCGAGCGACTTCCTGGTGGACCTTGGCTTTCAGTTCTGGTATGACCGAGTCGTATTTGATCAAAAAGATGGCTTCGAGCGGCTTGTGGTCAGAGGACAATACTCGTTGATGCGAGCCGTATGCCTCAAGCGTAATCGTATCTTCAAAGCCTTCTCTCGTCATCACCCGCTCCATGGCCAAGCCAGCGTCCTCATCGTAACTGCCCGCATCTCCGTCCGCATCAGGGTCGTAGTCCCAAAGAACACCTTCATCTGCGGAAGTGTCGTCGACACCACGAGATTTCATCTCCTCGTCCCGCTTCTTTGACTCCTGTTCCTCTTTAATTTGGGAGTCGTAGTCGAGCTTTGATTTCCTGGTACGATAGACGACCCGGTCGCACCAACTAGGACATCTCCTTTTCTCGCTGGAGTCGAAATCCCCGACAGTGCCCACATCATACTTGTACGTTGGCAGAAATCTGATTGGCCCCTCTTTCCAACCGTCGTGAAACGCTTTTCTTGCCTTCATCTGCAGCTGAAGCTCGTCATGAGGCAGTAAAGAGGCGAGCGTGGCTTGGAGCGAAGATGGATCGAGATCATGGGGAATCTCCAGGGCTGAATCCTGTTTCTCGTCGCTGCGGGGCTCGCCAGCGATCCCAACCGTAGAGAGCTTAGAAGATAGTCGAGCGCGGGATTTGGGCCGGTCTCCGGATCCCAGGTTCCGGATATCCTCTTCGTTCTTGGAGGCGTCGTACTTCCCCAAATCGTACTCATTTCGCGTGTGAAGCATCAGAAGCCTCCGGACGTCTTCGCCAGGCGTGCCGTCCAGTCGATAGTTAAAGTCGCCAAAGCAGAATGCAAAATCTTCGTCGCCGATCGATTCGGCATTGGTATGCTGAAAGCCAAAAACGTCGTCAATGGGATCAAAACGCGTCCGACTCATAACCTGGCCAAAGTCCCAGTTCCTGCGCTCCAAGGCAGCGCCATCAGCGCCAGCTGCAAGATGACAATTGATGAAAACCAGTCGAGTAGTTTCTCCAAGAACCAATCGGGCAGTAACGGCACCTTTGTTGCCCATGTATCCCATCAGTCCGGTCCCCACCGATGTGGTGCTGATGGACTTTAGCTCCGGCGCCACGTCAGGAGCTGCGTATATCAAGAGAAGAAGGCCAATCAGCTGCTGCTCTGCCACCAGTTCGTATCCAGCCGGTAGCCCGGCCTCGATGGCACTCTTGAACTTGTTCGCCGGACCGGGGTCGGTATACGGTCGAATGTTTTCCGTGGGACTGGCGACATCCACGACCTCCTGCAAGCCAAGGACGTAAAGCCCAACTTCATCCCCTCTGGGGGGAACGCCGTCGTCGTTCCTCGGCACGGTTGACTCTTTCTGCGTCCTTCGAAGCTCTTGGTTGACCACATTCTCGACCTCCGGGCCGTTTTCTGAATGGCTTCCATGCTCTTCCCGTGAAGTCGTGGCAGACAGGCCGCCTAATGATTCCGTGACTCCTTTTCCGTCGATAAACCAGTCCCCAAGATCTTGCTCCGTGCCTTTCAAGGCAGCTACGTTCCACGAGCCGACGCGGATACGCAGAGATCGCGGTCGCACGAACTCATGGCGTCTGGCGTACACGCCTTCGGCCAAACTCTGTTGGTTGGGCGTCGCTGCTGAGTCTTGACCGTTTCCTGGGAAAGCTCCTGGTAGCGAACTCGACACGTCGTCTGCTCCGGGGGGTTGATCGGCCGAAGACATCTGTGCTTCCTCCCCGGCTGTTATCGGACCGTCTGGCTAAACATGGAATGCTTTATAAATGCAAACTTAAAACAATGAATTAAAACTCTTCCACTGCTGTGCTGGATGCTAAGAGTTGCACTGAATGTAACCTAAGGGTATATATTGGAACTGTTGTCACGCCCCGAGTCCTCGTGCCATCCGGATGTCTATGACGATCTCGACCCGATAGGGCTGCACCGCCACATATGATCAGCATGCACCGCCACAGTATCTCGCTCTATATCAGATATGCCATCTATGATACTTCAGTTACAACTCAACTGTATGGTGTTGATCCAAATCTACAAGACCGCAGAAGTTTGAACGAATAGACGGGCTGTTATAACAGTGAAGCCTTTCCAGAGCTTGTGAAGAATTCCAATCGTTTACTGATCGAGTCTCTCCCTTCTATCCCTCTACCACTTCACAATGCCTCGCAAACAACCACGCAACCGACCACCCTCCCAACACGTCCTAACCGTCCCTACCGATTACGAAACTGATGAAGCCACCTTCTCTGATGCAATAAACATGTCTGGTGCCCCTCGAGGACCTCTGACCACTTCCGCCCTAAACCTCGTGGTCATCCGCCGACACAACCCCTCCATTGTCTCTATCCTCGCCATCGCCCCATACGCCGTCGTGTACACCTTCAACACCGCCTCCCAAGAATGGGAGAAATCCAACGTCGAAGGATCAATGTTCATCGTCGCCCTGGAAGGAACCCCCGCCGCCCCCGAGCGATTCGCCGTCATGATCCTCAACCGGCGCGGGCTAGATAATTTCTTCACCGAGCTGTTCAGCCCCGACGACGTGGATGACACGGAGGAGTACATCATCCTGCAAACCGAGGCGCCCGACGGCGTGGGGAACCCCGGCGTGCCGATCATCTACGGTCTCTGGATCTTCTCCGAGAGCGGCGGCGCCACGCAGAACGCGGTCATCGACCGGGCCACGATCGCGAAGCTCATCGGCGAATGCGCCGAGCGGACGAAGGAGAGCAGGAGAGTTGCGGCGGCCGCGGCGCCTCAAGTACCGGAAGAACACCAGCACCATGTGCACGCCGAGATCGCGCAGGCGGAAGCGAACCTGAACGATTCCGAAGACCCGACCTCCGCGCCTATGGGCCGGCAGATCTCCCTCCGCCAACTCTTCGGCCACCAGAGAGAGGTGGACAGCGGCTGGAGCGTGCATCACCACGAGACGAACAGCAACCCCCTGCAGCCTCCCACGCAATCCTATCAACAACCACCACCGCTAGCCGTGCCGCGGAACAAACCACCGACCGCCCAACATCCTCCCGCACCCCCGTTTCCACACCACCAACCTCCGCAACCGACGGCGAACGCATTAGAAGCGACGCGGAGCGAGATGCAGTTTGCACCGACGCCGGAGATGGAGTTCTTCCAGACGGCGAAACCGTTCACCCCGCCTGTGCCGCCGGCGAACGGGGCCGGGCCGACGCCGGGACAGGGGCAGCAGAACGCGTTGTTGGATTTGTTCAAGAATGCACAGGTGAGAAGGGAGTCGTCGGGAGGGTTCTAGGGAGGGGGATTTCGGTTGTATTCGCTTAGCGAGGATGATGTATACCCCGAATGGAGTTTCAGGCTGGGTTGAAACGGCGCATGGGATCGAAACGCTGTATGATTAGGTTATGCAAGGACGCGTAGGACGGGCGGTTATATGAGATGAGCTCAATTTCGACGTGAATGCAAAAGTAATCAATAGCGAAAGGTATCCGCTGTATGAACACGGCCTGCTCCTCTCGGCTCAACCACACAGGTTCCAACCTCGTACACTCTCCAACCCTACTCCCACCCCACCCAATCCCTCCCCACCACCCTCCACACCTTCACCTCCCCACTCCGCAAATCCCCCACCCGCCAACTCTCCGCTCGAACCTTCCCCTTCTTCCCCTCCGCCACCTGCTCGTACCCGCGCACCTTCTTCTTCGTCCCATCCCACTCTATCACCACCGCCGCATGCAACCCTCCCATCCCCACCTCCGCCGTGTACTTCGCGTGCATCGCCCCATGCTTTCCTTGGAATTTCGCGTTGCGGAACGTGATGATGTCGCCCGGCCGGATCTCGTCCGACTGCGCGACCGACGAGTTCGCGAGGTTCGTGTAGATGGGTACGCCGAACGAGCGCGCGCCGATCGGCGGGAGCGCTGTGGCATGGGGTCGGAAGAGCTCGTAGATGAGTGCGAGGGGGGTCCCGTCGCCGATGAGGGCGTTGGCTTTGTGGGCGACGTCGTCGGCGATCTTGGCGCCGAAGGTGGCGTGGGCGGCTTCGAGGGCGTCTTGGCGGGGTGGGGGCGGGGGCGGGTCGTGGCGTTGGTCGAGGCGGCAGTCGGGGGCGTGGGCGACATTGTAGCGGGTGGAGATGGTGGTCTGGCTGTAGTCGGGGTAGAGGACGAAGATGTCGCGGGAGGCGATGGTCTTGTCGCCTCGCTGGGCAGTGGAGCGCTCGCCGTGTTCAATTAGGACGTCGCGGCGGGTTTGCAGGCTGGGGGGGAGGCCGTTCGGGTGGGAGTACCACAGCGTGGCGCGGTCCAGATCGACGTCGCGGGCCATGTAGCTCTGGTCGTGGGATTGACGCGACACGTCAGTGGACTTGCGGGAATGGGAAGGAGGCTGCTCGATATCTTGTGATGGACGTGGTGCGGCTCGACTCGAGCTCCTTCCGGGCGCGGCTGGCACCGCTGCCGGGGGAGGCGGAGCGTGGCCCTGTGGCAGATGTGGTATCGGGTGCTGGTGGACGGGAGGTGATTGAGGAGGTGGAGGTGGAGGGCGGTCTACGGACTTGCGAGGCGGGGGTGCTCCATACAGGTCATCCTCGTCGTCCTCTTCACGCGGAGTTGCTTGCGGAGCTGGTGGAGGAGGCGGACCGACAGGCGCGGGAGGAGGGGCGGCCCGAGAAGGAACCGGTCGGGATGTCGGTGACGTGTACTTGTACGGGTCATACTCCTCCTCTTCGGCAAGTGTATCCCGTGGCGGCGGAACTGGGGGCGGCGGGGCCCTGGGCCCGTCAACGGAGCGCCTTGGGGGTGCTTGTTGAGGCGGCGGCGGGGGGACAGCTCGATGAATAGGCGGAAGAGGAGGAGCCCCACGCGTGGAATTATCATCGGCTACGGTGCTGCCATCGATGCTTGGCTCTCGGATATGTGCTTTGAGAGCATCCTTATGCTTAGCGCCAGAAGCAATGTCAGTGTCATAGTCGCCTTCGTATTCACTCTCCCCTTCCACGCCATCTCCACCGGCGATCGATCGTGACAGGCTCTCGGATGTGCCTTGCCTGCTCGGAGGAGCTCCCGGAGGCGGAGGTGGTGGTGGCCTAGATGCCGTTGCACTAGGCATGCCGCCCATTGGGAACACTGGCACTCGTCCTGACCCTCCCGGTGAAGTCGGAGACATCGCAAGGGGACTGTGCACGGAAGTACGTTTTGGAGTCGACTGCCCCTGCGGCCTTGACGGCATAGGAGGTATGCTCGCCGTCGGGATGGGTGGGGGTGCTCCACGGAGAGGGAGACTATTATCTCCCGAGCTTTGAGGCATCTCGTCATCGGACTCGGAGCCTGCACTAGGGGATTGGATCAACGATCGCGGTGGCTCTATGGGCGTAGCTACACATCGTTAGCCACTGGAGTGTGCACCTAGTTTCGGTTAACATACCCTCTGCCTTCGGGCGATCGCTCGGCACCGGTGGTGGCGCCGGCCGTTCTTGAGTTGGGACTGGTGGTGGTGCACCGCGATCTATCCGAGGTCAGCATGTCACATCGCAAGAATAGATAAGAAATGTTCCCGAGCTCATAAACCCACTCAAAGTGTTCAACATCGTTGATTGAGCCGCATCACGGAGAAGAGCGCGTCGAGCGGACAACCTCCGCTCGATATAATTTCTCCGATCCGCCAACCGATGTGAGTGACTTCTCCTAGGATCCGATGTACTCATGGCCTGGATTGGGACGAGCGTACCTTGGGCGAGGGAGGGACGCGATGGCGGCTCTTCCTGAGCGATTGTTTCTGCGTCGTCGTCGTCGTCCTCGTCATGCGCGGGACTCGATTCAGACGGCTCCTCTGGAGCTCGGGGAGCACCCATTCCTGGAATGGGGATCATCGGAACCCTAGGTGCCGACGAGGGTGCGGGTGCGGGCTCAGCCTCCTCCTCTAGTATCTTTTCTGACGGTTTCTTCTTCTTGGGTGCTCCGGCAGGGGCCGGCATACCAAACATGCCAGCCATGCCCATGCCGCCGCTCAACTTCGCCATGCGTTCACGAAGCGCGAGTTGTCGTTGAGCTTCCTCATCCATATCGTCTTCCGTTGTATCCTCTTCATCTCCTACATCTGCTTGCTGGGCGGTTGCGGCAGGCTGCGGCACCTTTCCTGGAGCTTTGGGTTCCACTTCTTCGTCATCAAGGCCAGTCGAGGTTTCTCCCGCGTCTTCTGTAGTGTCACCAAGGCCGGACTGATCCGCGTCATTTCCGTCACTAACTGGTTCCCGATCGCGCGGTTCGCTCGGCTTTGAAGTCTTTGATGTCATCCGAGTGAGGGCGGGTTGATGGGCATGCTCATGAGGTTCGTCGGATGACATGGGAGCATCGGCCGAGGCGGTTGGTTCCGGCTCCACGCTGGTGGCTTGCGGTGTATCCTTGTCGTGTGATTCAACGCGCTTCTTGGGAGGCCGCTTAGGCTTCTCTTTCTGAGTGCTTTCGCTTCTCTTGGCGGCCTGCTCCATTTGTTGCTTCTGGAGCAACGCAATCCTCTCTTTCAGGCTCTGAGGCTTGGGAGCATCTTCGCCGCCCTCGTTTGCAGCATCCCCAACCAAGCCAGCCTTTTCCGCGATTTCTTGGTCTTGTGCCCGTCGCTCCGCAATTTCAGGATCTTCGTCTCTCTTGTACAACTTTTGTGTTGGGGCGTCACGGGGTGGCGGGACATATGCGTCTCGGCTTGGTGGAGGAGCAACAAACGGCTTCTTGATAAAGGTGGTGCTGGAAGATCCGCCGGGTTTGAACGGGGCAATTGGTGGAGCGGCAGTTTTGTTGAAAGCTGCGATGCGGTCTTTGAAGGCGTTCGATTTGGCTGCTACCGGTGGAGGTTTCTTTTCGACAGGTGGAGCTGGAGCCTCGGACTGAGTAGGGGCAGCAGGAACCGGCTTTGGTGCAGGAGCGGGTTCATATTTGATTTCAGGCTCCTCGCGTTGAGGAGATGCGAGAGGAACGGGGGCTGGTATTTCTTGGGGTGCTGCTACCGGCTCTTCTTTGACGGGTTCCGGTTTTGTAGCCAGAACGATCGGCGGCTCTGATGGCTCTTCGGGTGCTGGTGCCTTCTCAGGAACCGGTTCCGTCGGTTTGGGTCTGGATGCTCGGTTGGGTCGTGGAGGTGGCGCGGGTTCATATTTCTCGACGAAGTTTCTGGGAAACAGGCCGGATTTCTGCTCTCCGGAAGCATCGGCGTATTCGCCAACATACCAGTCGGCATCCTCCTCTTCGGTGACGGTGATGATCTGACCGTCTTTGAAATTCAGATCGTCATCGTGGGGTGAAGTGTATTCGTACACCGCCTTGACCTTGAACGGCGGGGACGTCATTACGACGGCGGATCAAACAGGAACGCTCCAAGAAGGAAGTAACGTAATACGGATGATTGAACAGGTCCAATTTCGGTAGAAACGACGCTTAAGGTGGAGAGCGTATCTGGAGAGGTTTGTTTGGAGACACTCTGGGGAGCCTGGAGACTCCAGCGGGGCAGTGTTGGTGTGTACGTCAGCAAAGATGGGAAGGAGCGGGCTGGAAAACAATCGATGGAACAGGACGATGGAAATTGATGAAGCAGAAGACCATCAAGGAGAAGTGGGAAATATTAAAGACCAGTCCAAGAGCGGATCGAGAGCATGAAGAGCTATGGACGAAAGAGAGGAGTGGTGAATTCGAGAGGGATGTAGAGGAGGAGGAAGCTTCTTAGAGTTGTTACTGTAGGCGAGAGAAGCCGGGATGAGTCTTGGCATTGTCGGTCCTTCAATGGAGTGTCGCAGTCAGTTTCACATCTGATATCAAACTCCAACTGCGGACTCTCCTCTAATAGTCTATTCGGTCCAATCGTCCACCCTGAACATCAATCATCCCACACCTTAAAGGCTTAACAGGCTTAACAGGCTTAACAGGATTAACGGGCTTAAAGGGCTTAAAAGGCTTAAAATTTAAATAGTTCCTGGTTCAATCATGGATCCTATGGCGTTGGATTCCATCCTCGACGCCCCTCCCGTTTCAAGAGGCAGCAATCTCGACCCTCAAGATGCAGAGGCGAAGAACAAACGTAACCGTGAAATCGCGGTCCACCATGCACGGCTGATCCAAGCCCAGAAGGATGCCGAGGCTCGCATCCTCGAGTCGATAGAAGAGCTGATTGAATTCCCGCTATCAAAAGACGCTGATCCGGCTAATCCTGCAGCTTCCGACCTTCAACGAATTCAGACGCTGCTCGCGGCCTTTCAACCCAGCGACTTCGATGACCTCCTCGAAGAACGACGCTGCGCGGACCTGTGTGCGTATGTGCTATGTCCTCGCCAACCGCGACGACAGCTAGGGGACTCGGAGTTTGATTTGGTGTGGGGTGTCGCAGACATGAAGATCCTTCCGCATCGAAACACGAAGCTCTGGTGCTCGCCGGAGTGCGCCAAGCGGGCGATATACATCAAAGTCCAACTGATCGAAGAGCCCGTCGCGTTCCGAAAATCTGGAGCCACGCCGCCTATCTCGATCCTGAAGGAAACATCCGGAGACGACCCGGTGGTTCCGGACATCAGGAAGCCAACAGCGGATCGGAATCCGGACTTGAGTCGTGCGTTGGCACAACTGGCTCTCGAACGGGGTGACAAGATCTCGTCCACTCGAGCAACCGACCTGATGCAGAGCGATATCGTCGAAAAGCCCGTCTCGGGAGCCCCCGCAGCGCCCACTCAACTGGCTGCTACCGGTTATGGATCGATAGAGGGGTACATACCCCTCGCTCACACGATGCCGTTGCGGTTGAAGTCCCCAGAGTCCGGTGTTGGGCAGAAGGGGTGAAAATGACTCTTCTACCGACATTTCCATTAAGATGGAAGCCCTCCGCCTCGCAGTCTATCGGTCATACTGGCCGATTCGACGCTTATCCAAGCATTCCTACTTCCTGCTGCAGCCATCAGCCTATCACAACAGCACAAGGCTACAGTTGGGGACACCAGGACGCTCGGAGGATAGAACATGACGCATCATAATATATAGCGCATTGGGAGGGAAGAAATTGAGCTTGGCCTTCCAATCCCAGAAGGGGCCTAAACGTATCGAATATTTCGGTATCAGCCTTCATCACGGATTTTCTCAAAGGAGATCGACTGAAACCAGCCGCGAAGTACCGACAAACATTGCCCTCTATTGTTGGAGATCGATGTGATCAGCGGCGTTGAGCACAAAGTGCTCAGCTGGAATCCAGGATCAAGAAATTGCAAGTTGCCACTTTATGAGTCTTTCAGATTCATGTACAAGAACAATGGCATTAGGTCTCCGGCAAAATATCTGCCGAATGAAACCGAAACAAGCAAACAGCCGACATGCTATGACCAATCCTTAGTCCTATACACCGAAATCGTGGTATCATTCCACGCTCTGCCCGACCCATGTCTACCGAAACAGACCCGAACGCCGATTCCCTTATGCATTCCTTATTTCGGTCCGTAGAACCAGTACTCCGTCGCATATTGCACCTGCACCCCCTCCGCCCCAATCCCCTCACACGTCTCTGGCGCCACCCCCCCGGCCGTCTCCACCCGATACACCACGCTCACCCGCCCATCATTCCCCGTCTCCCAATCCCCCACCAACCTTAACCAATCCACCGCCCCCCGATCCTCCGGCCCGGGACACGCCCCCTCCGGCGCCGGCACGTTCCCCCCCTTCTTCACCACCGCGCGCACCGGTACCGCCGCCCCGCTCAGATCGAAAATCGGCACCGTCGCCGCCACCCCGGGCGTCCCGTCGAAGAAATGCCGGCCGATCGGCGTCACCGCACTGCCAACGGCGCTAGGGAGGTCGTGCAGGCGCCCGGTCGTGGCGAAGCTGAGGGCGAGACCTGGGAGCCACTTGGTGGCGGCGGGGCCGATGAAGGAGGTGAAGAGGGGGGAGACGTCGTAGAGGTCGGCAACGGCGCCGAAGGGGGTGGGAGCGGTGGCGGAGGGGCTGCAGGTGTAGTTTTGGGTGCCGACGCCGAGGGTGACGTATTTGAGAGCGAGGGAGGAGTCGGGGGGGAGGAGGGCGGAGGGGGGGAGGGCGAGGCGGGAGAGGTCAGGGGTGGAGGGGCGGGCGGGGAAGGCGGTAGTGAGGGAGAGGAGGGAGAGGAGGGCGGTGGCGGTTGGGATGTGCATGGTGAAGGAGTGCTCAGTCGCGGTGGGACTGGCTTGAGGTCGTTGGAAGAGGATACGGTGTAGTGATATCGAAGGGTTATGATATAAGACTCAATGGATTTGTGTCTGCGATACCATAAAATGCTGAAGTGCAATTCCGAACAACTGCGGACGGCAAGAAGAGAACCAAGACCTTGAGAAAGGAATGTTATCTGAAGAACACTGGAACAGTGGAACGGGAAAGAGGTTGGACTCGGAGACGAGGCAAGATGGAATGGTATTGAGTGGATTACTAGATGATTGTGTAACTTCGTACCACAGGGTGAGCTATCCTTTATATCCATGGTGATTCTTGTCTTCCCAATTCCAACACCCCCGACAGCATGCCAGGGAGTCGCGACATCTGCAGACTTGCATATTACGCTGGGGCATATGCAGGCTTACCACCAACCTCGACAAGCGCGTGAGAATTGCAAAACGTGGAGGCGTGCACTATACACCGGAATTAGCATGCCATGATTCCATCTAGGCCTAGGAGCCCCGTCCACCGTCTGTGCAGACCCGGACGGATCAACTCATCATCAACCTAAGCCTCTCTGACACCTTGCCACCAAGCGGGTAGCGGTTCCGAACGCTGGCGGCAGCCGCAGCAGGTCCTCGAAGCTCCCAATTCAGGAATCGTGGCGGGAAACGATGGGGAGGGTGTTGGGTTGCGGGGGGGTGCGGAAGGACGCTCTCGTCATCTTGCCTGCTGAACCTGAAACGGGAAACGAAGAAGAAAAGAACGAGGGACGGCGGCGATGGAAACGTCGGAGAAGGGAAGGGATACGGGATACTGGAAGATCCAGGTATCCCCCGCCTTCGTGGACGGGGGTTCAATCAAAAGAAATGAGGACGGCGATATGAGGTATTGCGATTTGATTGCGATGCGGCGAGCAGGTTCAACTGTCCGTGACGAGAAAACCATGAGCGACGTTGGTCTGGATGTTGGTTAGACGACTTCTAGACGCCGTCCAGCCACCCAGAACTCAACATTTCTCGCATATCCCGGGACGTGCAGCAGGACTTCGGAAATGCAAACCTACCAGCGTGGAGCATTTCTGCCACCCAACGCCCCCAGACAGGGACTTAGGACTATCGTGTAACGGGCCAACGGCTCGAACAGATTACAGTATAGTGAGGACCGATCATCCGATCTGACGAGATGCCAGGCGGCCCAGGCCCCTAACGCATCTTCCATAAGACCAAAGCCCTGGTGCCGGCTGGTGGCCTTCAAAGCGCAGCAGAGTTAGAGTTCTCACCACAGACGACCCATCTTTAACGGCCGTCAGAACTCAAAAGTCAAAAATCTGAACTTACCATCCACAACAACGTGGCTCAAGCTCACTCTAAGCTTACCCGCACCGCCGGGAAGTTGACGCAATCCGCATGCCAATTCTTGACAAATCCACCTCATAATTGTTAATATCGACACCTGCCACCGGCGGTAATGGAAGGTGGTGGTCGGAGTGAGAGGGTCCTCGGACGCTAGAAGCTCGATCGAGTTGGTGCTAAATGTAGGCGCTTAAGTCGTGTATTCTCGGCTTGAGACTAGGGCATTGGCAAGCGCCCTTGTCGGCTTGATGCTAATCCCTTCCGTCGACATGGGGTTGTGTTGGGTGGCTTGAGAATAGTTGAGATGCGGACCAGGTGCTGTTGGAGCCTCCGGGGGCTTTTCCGAGGCGTGCAGCGAGCTTCGACGAGGTTCAAATTGGCGTCGTTGATCCGGAATGGAGCCTCTGGCTTCCAGACTCCAGGACGAAAAGAAGAAGGAAACCGAATTATGGAGGTGTTCGGTCCTTGCGATCATGGTGTCCTTCACATATCTGCTGTGGAAGAAATTGATACTCCGTCACGTTTGACACCTTCCTCCCGCCGACCTTAATGGAGCGGAGTAATTATTGTCTCGCCTAATTAAAAGCGGTGGAACACATTATTTCCACTACAGAGGTAACGTACGACAAAAAGAAAGTAATTGAGCGTTGTCAACGCCCTACTATGTAGGGATGTGCTTTCAGGGCACTGATATTTTCTTCCCTCCAGATGCAGGGGCAACACCCAAAGCTACAGCATATACTGAAGCTGACATGTTTCGACTCATGTTTCTCACAAGTACGTGTAACCTGCAGCTGTTCCATGTCGCCTGTCAAACATATTCTGACCTCCTATCTGCTCAGATAAATGTTCACTCTTTCCAAATATCATGCCATGTCACTGGCATCATTCCGTTGCCCTCTCCTGAAAGGGAAGCCTTTCGAAACATGTATTATCACTGATGCCAGCTTTCTGAAGTCTGCCCCCAGGGTTCTAGACCCTTCTCCTCCATCGAAGTTCCAAGACATCTACGAGAGCCGCCGTCCAAGCTGGTAGCTATGCAAAGAATAGCATAATGGACCCTGCAAGGACCACCCGTTCGATCAGGCAAGTCGATGCAAAAAAAGACCGTAAATAAGACCATATGCGGGCATCTGACATGGGTTTTTGTGGTCATCGAATAATAAAGACGAAGATGAGTACTACGTAGACGGTCCACCGGACTTAGCTAATAATAGCACTCCCGAATTGGAAATTCTGGAGGGCAAATTTGGAAGCAAATATGGACAGGATTTGGACTCGAGCCTCGATTTAAACTTATTAGCCACTGGGCAATTGATGCAAATTGCTTTCCTCGGGGACCCCCTGACTGCGCTCTGTTCGACTGATCACTGATGTTCGGCATGAACGCTGTGATTAGTCCAGTGGAGCGATGGACGAATATGCATCATAAATTCATAATGCTTGTCTATCGTCTAATGATTTGAATATTCGACAGATTGACACACAATTCCTTCGTGAAGAGCATTTCCAAAATTTTGGTGTTACGTGACCATTCTCCGCATTGGTTGACGTCCATAATTCCATATCGATTCTGCCCAACATTAGAGCTTGACGGGAAGGCAACGAGCTGGCTGTTCACATGCACTTGCGGTGGAGCCAGTGAACGTGGATAGCATGTATTCAAGCTCGTATAGAATTGTGCGGCATAACCTAAACCTTTCTAATACAGAAATAAAGCGTCAATGCCTCAAATTCTCCTCAAACGAGAAGTATAATGGACTGGCGCGGTGATTCAGTCTGTCCATATGTTTTTGGACAGATCTTCCAAGGAGAACGATGACATATCGACCGTGACGCATGTAGTTCATTCTCTGCCGAGACTCGAGTCGATATTAGTGAAGCCCAATATCGAGAAGACTTGTGGCTCTGTCCAACACGGGTATTTGTTAGATGGATACGGGCGCACGAGGTCGCCGAAGACCTCGTCGGTCGCAGAGCATAGATTCGAAGAACCCCATTGACTACCGGTAAACCCCGAGTCCTTCAATAGGCAGCAGGATGACATGTGAGGAGAATCTTCCAACTCCCGCGAGGTTAACTCCAGACTGGCGTTAAGACACCAGCGACGATTCATCCTGCCGGAGCCTCTAAGAACGTGTAGCCCAAGCAAGCTCGGCGATCGATTAAGCACACGAGCTTGTGGTATTGGTATGCGGATTGTGAAACGGCCAGATACGGAACGGGGTCGTTTCCCAAAATATATCCCGTGATCTCGCCGGCGTCTCCGCTCGGAGGCGACAATCCACTGCAGTATAGCCTATCGACCCACTGATGCATGCTTGACGTTTCGAGCGGTTCGTGACCAAGGGCGAGACGAGATTCTCGGTAGGGTTAGCAGGATTGGCCTTCATAGAGGAGGCAAGTCCTCCAATATCGAATCTGCGACGTCTATCCATGAGGAGCGACTCTGGGAGGTATGACCGAAACAGCGACGACTTCTTGAATGTCATGATTGATTTCATACCTTTGCAAGTTCCGATCAACACAGCGGACTGATGAGTTTATGTCTCGTTTCTTACCGATAAAGAGCCTTGCCAGTTTCGCACTGGCAGACTTAGCTAGACATTACGGGCTGACATAGATATTGAGTATGATATCCTATTGCGGCACGTGGCGATTGAATTCCCAATGTGTACCTCGGCTTACTTTCCATTAAGGATTCGATACGTGGCATACTTGCACCACCGTACCATTGAGGGTGTCGCTATCACGGTGCAGCTTGGAGAAAGTGGTGACAAGAGCTCTTGATTCGGTCGGAGTCGATATATAGAGAGTATCACGTGACTATTAATAGGCTAAGAAGCGGGGTCGGGAGTTGCCGTATCCTTCCTCATTAGGAAGGATCCCAAAGCTCTTCCTCTAACCTCCGCCATCAAATAATTCCCTCCCTTGTGAACGTCAACTCTCTATCTCGTCTTTCACCAACAATTCACCGTTCACATATTGGAGTCATCGGGACGGTAGAAACGTGTTAAATGCCTTCATTTTGACCACCGATTGACTGCCTGCTCTAGGTATGGTGGTCCCCCATCCGATCAACCCCCAATTTGCCACCTGAGCGATCGAAGCTGGTTCCATCACCATATCAAGAACCCCCCGACGAGATCCATCATGGTGAAAGTCTACACGTCCACTTACGCCTACGACCACGCCTTCCCCCTCGTCTCCCTGGCCTACTTCCTCCGCTACCCCAATCCCTACAGCACCCACGTGCAATCCACCGATGTCATATCCCGCCAGTTCGACCCACAAACCCGTCAACTCACCACCACCCGCCTCCACCTCAAGCGCTCCAAGCTCCCTTCCGCCGTCCTCCGCCTCATCCCCCGCTCCCTCCTCGGCGCCACCGCCGCCGGCGACAGCCAGAGCTACATCCTCGAGACCAGCGTCGTCGATGTGAACGCAGGATGGATGAAGACTGAGAGCCGGAACCTGGAGTGGACGGGCGTCCTGAGCGTGGTGGAACGGCAGGATTATTACCGGCAGGGGGAGCTGCGCCCAGCGTCGCCGGCATCGTCGACATCGTTCGCGCAAACTTCCTCGGACCTATTGCCCTCGGCGCTCCTACAAGGAAAGACGGATGTCGTGGCCTCCGTAACCCTGCGATCTCCGTTCGGCGAGAACGTTAAGAAGCGAAGAGCGGCGGCGGCCGCTGCAAAAGCTGCCGGAGATCAAACGGAATCGGAACCGAAAGTCGGGTTTTTCCGATCCTGGTCGCAAGGCTCGATTCAGCGGTCCATCGAGCTGATCGGGCTGAACAAAGCGCGAAAGAGCCAACCGAACGCGAAAGAAGGGATGAAAGTGGTTCTGGAACGACTGAGAGAAGGGGGGATCGTCGGGGTGCTTGAAGGCATGCGCCGGGATCGAGAGACGGCGTTTGCGACGGGCCTGCATGTCCCAGGGAACCACGGTCACGATGATGATGATGGGTGAGGAAAAGTCATGCATGGGATCCTTTCCGATATTTCAGCGCTGGTGTTGGGTCTGGGATTGTTCTACTCCGACATTGTAACAAAATCCATGTAATCATAAGGTCGTCCAAAGGGACGAAGACCCGTCGTTCGGTGCAATTGTACACGATTTGTGGTTGGTCACTCGAACCTTAGCTACACCAATTGACCTGTAACATTTTGGGTATCTTTCCATTGAACTCAATAGCCCAATGCTCATCCATAGGGCTGATAGACTTGACCTAACCCTTTCGGAGCAGACCTAGACAGCAATCATGGTCTAGCAGCTCCATTCTCTGATACTCGAATGGTGCTTGGACCAGCTCTATTAGGCCGATCCTCGTAGAATGATACTGATACCAGGTCGCAACAAGCGCAGTTGTGTAATGGGTCTGCTGCACTCCGGAAGCCTCATCGAACACGACTCAACCCCCCACCTCAAGAAAACAACACCTTCTCATCCAACGGATCCTTCGGTCCCTTCCCTGCCGCCTCCGTCGACAGCCCCAACTCCGCAATCCTCGCCTTCCTATCCCCGCCCGCCTTCGCCCGACTCTGGAACCGCCCCGCCTTCGACATCCGCAGCTCCGACCGCACCTGGTTCGGCGACACGAACTCCTTGTTCTCGTAGATCACAGGGCCCCCGAAGCTCGATTCCAGCATCACGATCGGCGTCAGCACGAACCGCGGGCCGATCTCCACGAGGCTGACGTTGGTGTCACCGCGTTTCGCGGATTTCGGGAGCGGCAACGCACCGTCCTCAGCCAGGGCGCTCTTCTTGTCGGTGGACTCGGTCTCGCCGATCTGGAAGCAGCGGATCCAGATCTTTCCGTCCAGGATGGTGAAGGAGAGGACATGGTCGATGAAGGGCTTGGATTTGCGGGCGCCGGGGGGCACGCCGAAGGTGTGAGTGAAGATTTCTTTGAGGAGTTGGAGGTGGGGGGCGGAGTCGAAGGCGCCGTCGAAGGAGAGGATGGGGCGGGAGCCTTTGAGGCAGTTGCCGGTGAAGTGGAGTTCGTCCATGGTGTGGACTGGGGCATATTAGCGGTTTTTCTGCGACGATTGGTTATGAGAGGCGCATACGGTTCTGAACGTGCATCTTGATGGTCGGGCCGTTGGGAGGCTTGCTCAGCCATAGATAGAGGTCCTTGCCTTTCCTGGCTTCGAAGAACAGGACATTGTTGCAGTTGTAGAGTTCGGCCAGTTCGTTCAACTGGTAGAGTTTGGTTTTTGTGTCGAGTTTGGACTCTCGTCGGCTATGAGGGAGAAGCGCATGGAGATCATTGAGCAAGTGTCGGTGCCTAGATTCGTTTCATCGAGTTAACTGTGTGCTTTCAAGACGATACAACTTTCCATACCTGTAGGTGACCCCTCTTGAACTTAACAATAGGACTTTCTGTCGGTTGTCTTTCCTCAACGCGGGGCCTTCTCCCGAGCCTTTGGAGTGGCCGTTAGTCAGCGACTTGTATACTGCAGCCATGACGTTTTTTAACTTTGAAGATGTTGAAGATAGGACGGAATTCTTCTAACGGCAGGCGCAAAGGAAACTTTGATACCGTCGAGATCGAAAATCTCAACAGGGGTTCCTGGTAATAAATATGGAGACCGGAATAAGGTTTCGCCGCTATGGAGGATCCAGATTGTATAGACGCCTTGTGGCCTCAGCTTATGTTTCAGCCTTATAGCCTCAGGCCTGTCATCTCTATCGTATTAAACATCAACGTCGCGCTCCTTTCTTCCTTTCTTCTCACCACCATTCGACAATATGACGCGTTATACTCCATCTAGCCCTTTGAGGCTTTCCAGCCCTTCGGGGCTTCAAATTTCCTATCACATCTTCATCGACAATGATTGTCACTCTTTTTATAGCCCCAACGGAGGGGTGTGTGTGTCTTGATCTGTTGTTGTTGGCCAGTTGCTCGAATCGTTGCGGCAACTGGCATCCTGTAGCAGATCGTGAATCCGTCTTGCAACCATCGCAAAGACGCGAAAGAAAACTCAAAAGGAGTTTGACCATTTCTCTTGTTTCATAAACCAAATTGCACTTAAAAAAAAAATCTCTAAATTGCCTTTGTTACTCCGTACTCGACTCGTACTCGACTTTCCATCACCATGTTGTTCAGCGAAGACCTCGCCACGGAGTTGATCCTCTCCGTTTTCTATAACTGTCGTTCTGTTTCCGATGCCCTCGCACTGGCCTCCACCTGCCACCGCTTCCACCGCATCTTCGCCTCTCGCAAGCTCGAGATACTGGAGCACGCCGCCGAGAAGCAATACGGCCCCCTCCACGACGCCATCCAGCTCCTCACCCACAACGAAAGCCAACCCGCCCACCTCCCTCGCTCCGTCCCCCTCTCTCTCGCCCTCCTCCAGCAGCTTGTCCACGTCGGCCGTATCGCCGCCCGCTGGACCGCCATCTACCCCCTTAAGAAATGGAAGTCCAACTACGAAGACCGCCGCCTCCTCACCCAGCCCGAGCGTCACCGCTTCCGCCGCGCCCTCTACCGCCTCTGGCTCTTCGACCGCGCTTTCCATACCCCGGCCCACCCCCGCGAGGACCGCCTCCTCCCCCGCACCGTCGCCGACCGCGCCGACCTCCTGCACAACTGGCCGACCACCCACCTCGCCGAGATCGCCGACGTCCAGTCCGTCCTGCGCGACGTCATCCACACCAGCATCTGCCCGTCCAACGGCGCCATCGCCCGGAAGTACCGCAACCGCTTCCCCGACGCTGACCGCGGGAACTTGCTGTTCAACATCCATCTGAACTACCCGGAGGCGCCGGCGCGACTGCGCGAGACCTCGCCGTCCGAGTTCCATCGCCAGCAGAACGACGCGAGCCTCTTCTACACGCACATCGAGCACACCCCGGCGGCGATCCGCAAGTTCCAACTGTCCAAGTATAACCCGACAACGTACCACGAGCCCGGGGCGGAAGGCTGGGGCGACGAGGTGCTGCACTACTACGTGGTAGAGGACATGCTGAAGCTGGATCCGGAGGCGCTGCTGTGGCTGAAGGACCACGCACCGTTGAAGCGCCAGGTGGAGACGTATGTGAAGGGGCTGGGGGACTGGTTTGAGAACAATGGGGAGACATTCGCGCAGACGATGGAGTGGGTGTTAGAGCAGCGGGGGGAGGAGGTGGCGGAGATGATGGAGGGGTTGGCGTGTGGGGAGTTGGGCGTCGTTGCAGAGGACGAGGAGTGAGGTTTCGTTTGGAGATATCCAGAGTTCTGTATACATAAAAATCACTGCATTTTGCCAGTGGTTCGATTATAATTCTAGCACGCTTCGATTCGACCATCTACTTTTCTATAACTAGCGAATTCTATTGCGATTAACTGACAACCATCATGCTGCTCGTGCCCTGATCACCACCCAACAAATGCACCATATTCCGACGAAACCTGTACTGTATTCTCCGAAACCATCTACCGTAATCGTACAATGATACCCATGACCCATGCCGATTAACACACGCATCTAGTTACTTTTATCCTCACGCTATAACTATCCAGCGAAGGCCGCCAGCACCATACGGCGCCCACCCACAAAGAAAGCCACTCCGCAGACGGCGGGAACATGCGATCCATCTACTCCCACCACCATGGCACGCCGTCTACAACCCCTCCATCCGCACGCCCCTCTCTACCGGAGGATCCCCTCGAGAATCCACCACGAAAAGCCATCCACGAACCGAAAACAGCACCACTACTCCGCGCTCCCATCGATGATCGCCAGCCGCTGCTTGATTGTCTTCGCCTTCTTGCTCGTCCCCTTCTTCCGCTTCGCGCTCGCGAGCTCCGCCCCGGATACGGGGGTCGCCGCACCGGACGGCTTCGCCGACGCGTCGTCGAAATGACCTTCGCCTAGTTCCGGATGTTAGCATATGTCCTTTCTTCTTGCGTTCCGTGTGGGAAGTGGTAGTGAAAGGGTAGGAAGGAGTAGGATACACACCTTCATGATACATCTCATCTAGACTCATTTCTCCTCTCTTCTTCCCCGCCTTCTTCTTCCGCCCTCCCATCGGCCCCTCTTTCTCCGCCATCTCCGCCCTCTCCCGCTCCTTCCGCTCAATAATCTCCGCCTGCTCGTCGTCTGCCAACCACAGTGCCATGTCCTTCGCGCGGTTCTCGCGCGACCGCGTGTTGAAGTCCACCCCGGCCGACGCCTGCCCGGAGATGACGACGCGCTGCACCTCCTCCTTCTGCAGCGCGCGCTTGCGGATGCGCTCCTCGATCGTGTTGCGCGTGATGAGCCGGTACACGGTGACCTGCTTGGTCTGGCCGAGGCGATGCGCGCGGTCCATGGCCTGCGAGTCGATCGTCGGGTTCCAGTCGCTGTCGTAGAAGATGACGGTGTCAGCGGAGGTGAGATTGATGCCAAGGCCGCCGGCGCGCGTGGAGAGGAGGAAGACGAAGATCTCCGGGCGGGTTTGGAAGTCGGCGACGGTGTCGCGGCGGTCTTCGAGCTTGGTGGACCCGTCGAGTCGGCAGTACTTGTAGCCGCGGAAGGTGAGATATTCTTCCATCATGTCGATCATACGCGTCATCTGGAAGTAGAGGAGCACGCGGTGGTTGTTCTCCTTGAGCTCTTTGAGGAGCGCGTCCAGTCGGGCCAACTTGCCCGAGTCAGAGACGAAGCGACTCATGCTGGGCACTTGGACGTGCGTGAACCGGCTCTTGCGGTTGACCGCTTCGGGAAGCATGCCGAAGACCGGGAAGCGTTCGACCGGGACCTTTTTCTCCAAGAGGGCCACCTCGGTTTGCTCGGAGACGCCGTAAAGTGCGGCGCGAAGGGGAGCATTGAAGAGGACCCGCTGCCGTTCCACCAGAGCATGCTGGCTCGAGCAATCGACATCGATCGGAGGAGCGTGGACAGCGGGTCGTGCACACGGTTCGATGTACGAGAGCCCGGTCCGCCTGAATGACGACTTGGAAATCGTCAACAGGTCCGCCAGCCGTCCGGTCCCGACCTCCGCCGTGGCCTTCCAATCATTATATTCGGACACGTTCAACAGCGCGTGCATAGGCGACCCGGCGTCCTTGTCCAGACAGTTCATCCTGCCGAGACGCGCTCGAAGGCCCTCATCTTGTCGGAGCAGGATCGCGCGCGCCGCGATATCGAGTCGCGCAGCTCGCGACACTTCCGCAGGGCTGACGTCCGCAAGGGGCGCGAAGCTGAACGCACCATTGCCGCGGGCGCTATACAGCACGTTGTCGGCGCCCCAGATGCTCGTCGTGTTCTCGAGGAACTTCGTGCGCCACCCGGCGCGCTCGTTGTCGGGGCCAGGGAGATCCAGTCGCCCGGATCCGGAATAGACCAAGCGAGGGAGGGACAGCGTGATGAGGTTGCGCACCGAGTACGCGACCTGGACGTTGTTGCCCTCGCGCATGAAGCTCGCGGTGTCGGCGAACGCACTGAGCGCGAATGGGCTGGACGTGTCGGCGCGTTCGAACAGGTCAGGATGGTTGCAGACCTTCCGGAACTGCATGACGAGGTTCATCAGGGTGGCGGTCGAATCGTGATCGTCGCCACTGGCAGCCTTCTCGATCAAATCCATGAGGCTGATCTTGTTGCGCAGATTGGTATAGTAGGCCCGCTGGCGATAGGTCAGATCGCAGAAGACGTCCAGCTCCACCTTGTCGCCGAGTTCCTTCTGCACGTGTTTCTTGACGCGGCGCAGCATGAACGGCTTGAGGATCATGTGCAGCCGCTTGAGTTGATCTTCGTTGAGCTTCGTGTTGCTCTGGGCGTGGGACTCGATGTCCTTGGAGAACCAGTCGGAGAACTCATCGTGCGAGTCGAACAGCGACGGCATGATGAAGTGCAGCAGCGCCCACAGCTCCTGCATGTTGTTCTGGATGGGCGTCCCGGTGAGCAAAAGTCGGTTGCGGCAGTGGAATCCTAGCAGGGACTTCCATCGGGAGGACTGCGACGACTTGATCGCCTGCGCTTCGTCCAGGATCATATACTGCCATCGCATCTTCTGGAAGTACTGCGTATCCTGCACCACCAGCTGATACGACGTGACCAACACGTGGAACGGACTCTCCTTCTTGTAGACGATGTGCTTGCGATCCCAGAACTTGCGCAGCACCTTGCGGTCCTTGGCGGTGCCCCAGTACGGCAGCACGCGCAAGGTGGGCACAAACCGCGCGATCTCCTGCTGCCAATTGTGGAGAGTCGACGCGGGCGCAATCACCAGGTACGGGCCCCAGATGTCGTGCTGCTCGGCCAGATACGCCATGACGGAGATGCTCTGCACCGTCTTCCCCAGACCCATCTCGTCGGCCAAGATGCCGTTGATGCCCTGCTCGTACAGGTTAACGAGCCAGTTCAATCCCTTGAGCTGATATTCCTTCAACTGGCAGGTCAGCATCTTCGGCTGCTGGATGTCGATGCTCTGCAAGCTGGTGGGATTTTGGAAATTCATTTCGCCGTCCTCCATGTCGCTCGTCTGGTCGCCGTCTTGGTTGAACGCCCGGGCACGATCTTGCGCCTCCTGCACCGCGTTCTGGGCGTTGGCGACCGCAGCTTGGCGAAGCGCCGTCTCATCATCCGCATCGAAATCGAGCTGATCGAAATCTGTGACCTTCGAGCCACCAGCCATCGCCATTTCGTCTAGGTGCATTTTCGGGGCGCCGGTGACGGTCTGATCGCTCACCGCCACCGCGTCGGAACCGGTGCTCTTCTCCACCTCGTCCGTCTTGACCTTCTTGCCGATGAAATGGGAGTAGAGCTCGGTTTGCGAGATCAGGAAGTTGAGCTTCCGCTTCTGACGATTCGCTTCGCGGTCCGCTTCGGCCTTCTTCGCGTTCTCGAGCTCCTGTCGCTCGGCGATCTTGCGCTGATCGCGTTCGTCGCGTTCGTTGCGACGCCAGAACGCCACCATCTCACGCATGCTGCGTTTCGCGCGAGCCTGCACGTCCTTGGTGCTCTTGTTGGTGCGCATCTGCCATCGGCGGGCTTCTTTGCTGGCCAACTGGGCCGTCTTCCGCAGGTTGGACTGCTTGGTGTTGCTGGAGTTATCCTTGATCCGATAGACCTTGCCGACGTCTTTCTTGGCCATCTCGCGCCAAATGTTCTCGTACAGCAGATTGTACGCTTTGGAGGTGTATGGGACGATTGCGGGTGGAGGGGCGGGTTCCTCAGCCGGTTTCGCTTTGGGTCCAGGTTTGGAGCGCTCCTTCTTGGTCGGTGCGGGCGATGGAGCCGGTGTCGCGTTGGCATCCTCACGAGGGGCCAGGGGAGGCAGTTCGTCACCACGATCCAGGGCAGCTTGGCCGGCGGCGGCAGCATCCTTTTCGGCCTGCTTCTGCTCTTTGCTCTTCCGCGGACGCGTGCCTTGACGTCCGCCTCGTCCCCGTCCGCGAGCGCTGGGCTCTCGAACAGGGGTGGCAATGTCCTCGTCCAGTTGGAACGAGCTCATGGCACCGCCCTCCATGTTGGGGGCGAGCGGGGTGACTTCGCGAAGGTCTTTGCTCGGAACGCCGCCTTGAAGGAGCTGCGTAGTGGTTCGGAGTTTCTTTTCATGCTTCTGCGCCTCGCGGAGGAGTCGTTTTCGCTCCTCGGCGTCATCGGCCTGTTGGGCTTTTTCCATGGCCTCGTCACGCTTCTGGGATTCGTTCTGCAACGTCTTCTGACGACGACGCTGTCGTTGCATGTCCTTCTTTCGTTCTTTCTCCTCTGCAATCTCCTGTTGTTGAACCTCTTCCCAGGCTTTGCTACCATAGGTTCGGAAAAAGCGATCTTTCGCATGTTCGGCGTAGCTGGTCAGGGGGATTTCGTAACGATGGAGAGTGCTGACTCGACGACGCTGCGTGCATTAGTGAGAGTCGTCGTAAATAAGAACGAGGTTCGTACCTTTCGTCGGGCGAATTCCTCTCCTTCCACCCGAGCCATGCGTTTCAAGTTTCGGTTGTAGTAATCTCGCTTGAAGTCTTCAAACGCGTCATCGGATTCATTCACGTCCAATCGATCGATCCGGGACAGTTCTTGCTCGAACTCGTGCTGATCCGGTCGCTGTCGGACCATCAAGGCATGCGGAGGACGGACGGGGTCGGTGTGCTTCAAGTCGCCATTCGACATGGGCATCGACGCGAAAGTCGATGGAGATGGTTGAACCGGGCTCTTGGGCTTGATGGGCGAGTAAGCCGGTTCCTGCTTGGCTTGCGAGCTTGTGCCGTTCGATTGCTGCGAGTGAGGACGCGTGAAGTCATCATTCTGATGAGATGGACGAGGTGGGCCTTGGTCCGGACCCGACATGATGCTAGAGAGCGACATGGGATCTTTGCTTCGACTCGGTGTCTATAGATCGCGTCAGTCGGTTCGAAAATACCATCAACGTGTCAAACTTACCTCCTGCGACGGCTTTCGATCATGAGCCGCATAGGCAGGCTGCGACGGCCCTCGATTAAATGTGGTGTACATTTTCGGCGAGGCCGGGGAGTGGGAGGATGGGTTCGCGGAATACGGAGATGGTTGTTGATGATTTAAAGGCGTATGTTGGGGGAAAGTGGAAGTGACTGGTGAATGATAAGTTTGATCGTGCGTTGTCCGCTCGGAATGTCGTGAATCGGGATACGGGTACGCTTCACGGGGCTGCAATGATGGTGGTCACTTGTCAGCAAATTTCCTTTGATCCACTTCCAAACCAGCGACAATAGGAATTCCGAACATCGGAATTCCTACTGTCCCGAGAAATATTTGAAGGACAAACCTGAGCATTATATGGATGGGAATATCGGGTATTGTCCCTCCCTATTGATGAATCGCCATGTTCCGGGGCTCGATTGTAGTAGTTCGTCGGAGTCAGGTTGGACTCACGGGGATAGACGGAGGCGATGGGAGGAAGGGTAGACCCGGTCGGCGAGGGAGGTTGATGGTGATGATTGTTGAAAGGAGGATGAAGAGACAAGGGAGCGGGTGTTGGTGGATTGGAGTTTCGGAGGGACGGGCGCTGTGGAGAGAAGTTGAAGGTAGATTGGGTTGGTGAATGGGCCACATAAGGGGACGGTGCAGTGGATTGCGGATGAGGAGGCAATGGTAAGGAGGGAGGCGGAGGATGAGGAGAGCGATGAGAATGATGCGAATGAGGATGTTCGCCGGCCATTCTTCTCTCCTGCGACAAGCGCCGATGCAATCGTTCTTCTGCTCCCAGCGCTCCCACGTCTTGATCGCGCTCCACTTCCTCTCCGCGCATCTGCTGGACCGTGCTATGGTACATGCGGGACCATCAATGTCGAGATGGATGTCTTTTAGTCGCGCGTAGTTTATGCCATGGACGCTGGAGAGATGGGCTGCCTCGTGTGAAGGTGACTCTCAAGCGATCCGGCCTTGAACCTGGCGCGTTCTTGGCCGCGTTCCGAGCGGGATGTCGCGCGATGGTGGTGATGGAGTTTGTGGGTGGTGATGGGTGGTGCCGTGGTGGGTGGGGGAGAATGGAGGATGCAGCGGCGATGATGGGATACGGCGAATACGACGGATGTTACGACGCGAGGATGATGGAAGATGATGGATGGATCGATGGATAGATGGACAGATCACTGGACCGATGGATGAGAATGGAGATTTACTGGAGACCGACCTTGGAACTCAGCAGCACCGATCCTGTCTGTCTCTACTGACGAGCACCACCCGTCCACCACCACTACATACGGCACACCCAGGGCGAGACTCGGCCGTTCTCACGTCTACCTGGAATTAACAACGAAAACCACCTGCACCTGATGCGGCTGGTTCAGGGTGGCAGGTCGGTGATTGGTGCCGGTCATCTTATTCCTCCCTTTTCGAATTCCAGCCCATCCCGAATTGGAAAGGTGAAACTATGACGATACCACTCGATATGATATCCATGCAGCTAAATAATACCGAATTCATATTAAAAAGAAGTAAAAATATGAATTCTGCGCATGCCTTGTAAGTTGTAACTGGTAAGCTAGAACCAACGGATGGCCGGAAGCTGAAAGGGAAGGTCCAAGCATCGTGGAATTCAAGAGCACCATCGACTGCCATCCTCAACTGTACTAATTATTGGAGATCACAATAGAAATAATTCCATTGGATCATTCTGCTGGTTGGCTGCATTTGATGCTCAATTAACTGCCATAAAGATTCCATTTCCGATTACACAAACAGCGCTAGTGTCATGGTGCCCTATCGTCATGATGCCTCATCGTCCTGATGCTCCATCGTCGGCTTCGTCGCACCAAATCGTGGAATCGAGAGTGAGCGAGTGACATAATACAGATCAGGACATCAGGTGCAATGAGTATATCACGTGAACAAATACTGGGCAGATCACGTGATCCATCTGCTTTTCCTCGCCACCATTGGCTCAGCCACACATTGATGTCGGTATCCCGTAACTCCGTAATTATCTTATGGTGATTCGTGCCACACTGGTGTCAGAATAAAGCAAGTCACATAATTATGGCCCGAAATTTTCCCGCACACGACCAAAAGGGAAATGCTCCATGTCCGCATTGGACCGATGCGCACCCCGCATACATCCCAGTCACGTGACCTAGGAATCTTGCGTTCTAATTGGTCCATTCAAGAAGATGTACTGATCGCAAAGATCTTTGTTTTTAGGCCACTTTCTTGTAGGAATAGATCTTGTTGGTTCTACAAAAACAGCTGTGTGTATGCCCCCGTTATAGTGACGAGTAGGAGCAGTATCGGTTTCCGGTTTTTACTCTTCGATTTATTCTTGGTGTACGGTCCTCCTGACAAGAGGGATATCCTACTTCGTATTAGTGCATTGCAGAGGTGAGACTGCGTGTTTGCCAGCTTTGAGTGCTGCGCCATCCTCTGCGCCACGATCGCATTTGCACTGTCTCACTGGTCCTTGTGTACACGATGCCAACAGAACTAATGTAGAAGCAGCGTTTTCCCTTTTCCATCACGCTATCCTACGTAGTACCAGTATATCCTTTCGCTGAAGATATTCTTGGAAGAACTCAATCTCCCTAGCGACTTACGTTCGGTTCCTCAAAACCTACCCTCACTATGCGGCTGCTTAGCACTTGCTGACATCGAGGACTGTTTTCAACCTCTCAAGCAATATATACGCAAGTTTAGTGTCGCAGGCCAAGGCATGAGCTCTAGGAGTCCAAGGCTACAAACTGCATTAATAATCTTGCCGTGACTCTCGTATATCTGTAGGGCCGGGGGACCAGGCATTCAGCTAGAACACACAACTTACACACAACTTACACAATACAACAACTTCGCTGCTGAAACAACAGCACCTCACTCCCAACCATTTTAGCACATCACGTGCGACATTTAGGCATTGGGAGCCCCACGAAACACGCCAATTAGCACGAGAGGCCTGGTATGAAAAACTTGATTAGGAATGGATTAACCGACGAATCCTTACTATGCCTGATCGGTTGAGGAAAGTCATTGAATCTGAAGGCCAACTCATTGCCTTTGAAGGAGGTATGGCGGGCCCAAGACAGGGCTAACCGCCAGGTTTTCATAGATATAGACTAAATATTTGTGTGCAAATAGCCTCAAAAAAGCCTGATTAAATTCCACTTGTTTTGCGTGGTGTATTGTTCGTGAAACTGCATCTTCATACAAATTTGTATGGGGTGGTGGCGTCAATACCAACACTGCAATGTGTCTTGCTTTATTGTTCCATCGCGTGCGTGCCCATCTCGACCCCTGTCTGCCAATAAGCTCTCCGCGATTCCCCTCGTGCCCTCACCCAGGGGCTTCCCTAATCACTCCCCACGCTGTCCGAGAGCATAGACAAAGGCGATGGGCATGACATCCGACATCCGGGTAGATCATGCTTCATTGACTGGCTAGAATGGCGCGCCGGTCAATTTTATTTTCAAGCCCCATCTCACTTTTAGCCAGACGTGAGTAGGGCAGTTGAAAACCAGCAAATGATGGCGATGATAGAGAGCATAGATGGGGGGACTCGAGAGAAAAGTCGACTATGGCATATGGGTCCTGCGAGGCCGGCGAACTAAGATCATCGGAAATAGACGATAGCGTCGTGGACGCTGAGGCTTTTAAAGAAGAGATGGGACCCTCGTTCGATGAGATCGGGTTGGTGGGCAGCAGGATACCTTGCATTGAGGCCCACGACCACCTTCCATTGCCTTCCCTTCGACATGCGCTCTCTGGCCATCCTAACCGGCCTTGCGTCTCTCGCTGCGGTGGTTCGGACTAAAGCCTCAACGGCTCCAGCGACCATCGACTGCAATGGCAAGCCATACACGAACCACGGCCTCGTCGGTGCTGGGATCCTTGCTGGCAACCTAACCGATAAGTACGGTGACACGCTCGGCGGCATCGGCTCCTCGGCCGCCATCGAGCGAGGCAGCTGGAAGAAACTCGGTCGCGACAAATACACCGGCCGGCTCTGGGGTCTGCCCGATCGTGGGTGGAACACCGAGGGGACGCTGAATTTCAACCCGCGCGTGCACAAGTTCCAGGTCACCCTCGATCTGGGCGGCACGAGGCACCGGAGGGGCGACAAGGAGACCGCGGAGCCGAACGTCCACCTCCGGTATCTCGACACCATCCTCCTGACGGACCCCAACGGCGAGCCGACCACCGGCCTTGACCCCGACCCATTCGGCGTGCTCCAGTTCCCCGGATTCCCCGACCTCCCTGCGGCCAGCTACGTCGGCGACGGCTTCGGGACCGTGACCACGGGCGACACCACCGCCCGTGTGTCCATCGACTCAGAGGGCCTCGTGCTCAACGACGACGGCACTTTCTGGATCTCCGACGAATACGGCGACATGATATACCGCTTCCGCGCCGACGGTCGCATGCTCGACGCCATCCGCCCTCCTGACGCCTTCCTCCCACGCCGCAACGCCACAGTTTCCTTCAACGCCAACTCCCCTCCCCGCTACGACTCCGATCGCGAAATCACCCCGGGCGACCCCCTCTCCGGCCGCAACAACAACCAGGGCCTCGAAGGCATGACTGCCTCCCCCGACGGCAAAACGCTATACGCCCTCACCCAATCCGCGCTTATCAACGACGGCGCCTCCTCCAGCACGCGCTTCAACGCCCGCCTACTCGTCTACGACCTCTCCCGCCGCACCCCCCGCCACACCGCCGAGTACGTCGTCCAGCTCCCACGCTACGCCCGCGCCGACGGCGCCTCCCGCGTCGCCGCCCAGAGCGAGATCCACTACCTCAGCGCGACGCAGTTCCTAGTCCTGTCGCGCGACGGGGACGTCGGGCGGGGGATGGACGCCACGGAGAGCCGGTATCGGCAGGTGGACATCTTCGACATCGGGGGGGCGACGGACGTGAAAGAGGAGGCGGACTGCGCGACGTGCGCAGTGGTGGTGGAGGGGGTGTTGGATGCGGGGATCACGCCGGCGAGGTACTGTGAGTTTGTGGATGTCAATGATAATGCGCAGTTGGGGAGTTTTGAGTATGAGGGGATTCCGCTGCATAATGGGGGCGCGCAGGACGCGGGACTGTTGAATGAGAAGTGGGAGTCGTTGGCGATCGTGCCGGTGAACGGGAAGAGGAATGGGCGAGATTGCGAGGATGAAGATGACGAGTATTTCATGTTCATGTTAAGTGATAATGACTTTATCACGCAGCATGGTAAGTCCTCTCGCTCTTTATCCTCTCCTAAAACAGTACCTGGATTTCGGCAGTTGCTAACTTTGGCGGAATAGGCTTCATGAATGGTGGCAAGCTGCCATATGCGGACGAATCTGGGTTTGACCTCCAGAACCAGGTACTGGTGTACAAGATCAGCCTTCCGAAAGGCTCTAAGCCTTTGGTTGGATAACTGGTTGTTAATAGAATGTGAACATAGAGACAGAGACAAGATATTTAGAGGATGGACTAGCTTACATGACCCCAACCGTTTTGCACCTTACGTTATTCAGACAGTATTCTAGCCATAATTAATAAATTATAGTTTCCTGGAATCTGTCGTGTAGCAATAGAAATATAATTCTATTCCCTCCATCTCCACCAATTCCGTGCACTAATTACACTGCGTCCAACATTTCGGCCACAACACCAGTTACAGACTTACAGTAGATTGGAGGATGTCAGTCACGTGAACCCAGGCATTATCTCCGCCAGTCCGCCCCAGCCACAGCATCATAGGCTCAGCCACTATTCCATTGGCTCAGCCACACCCAAGAATCCCTCCACTCTCCAGTCACCACTCGACTCTCCCACTTGCTTCACTCTCCTCCATCTTCAACTCTCTCTCTTCATCAACCTCATCCTACAACCCATTCCACGATCAATATTCCACCCTCTCCTGAGTGGATCCACCATTACCTTATTCTTCCCTCTCACTTCTTCTCCAACCTCTCCCCTACGTCCTTCAAACCATGAACCAGTCTCAAAGACTTCATACATCCATTCCATTGCCACAATCACCATCATTGCCCACATCGGCCTCATATCCGTTTCGATAATCCCACCTCCGTGAGACTCGGATTCACTCACCTATTCTACAACAGTAGCATACCAAGAAGACAGAGTATGTATAACATGGAGGTTACGGTGCCGATCTACCTGTTGAACATGACCAGCATCTCTTATCGCCCTAGCTCTTATGCAGCCTTCTATCCCACAAGGCCAAGACTCGAAGCGGCCGGCTCAGGCCCGACCACGCGCGACCAGCGTCGGTACGATTGAGCCCAAACCGAGCACCCACTCTCCGAAGAAACATGGTCCACGACCGCCAAAGAACCGGAACCCTCAGTCGAACAAGAAACAGCACGCTCCTCCGGTCTGGGAGGATGCAATCAACCGAGACGAGATCGGCGACTTCGGTCCCGATGGCCAGTTCATTGACTCCTCCACGGCCACCAACAATGCCGCAACCCATGGGCGACCGGCGAATAATAAACCTCCGAAGAAATACGGAAAGCGAAAGGACCCCGCCGCTTGGCAGGACACCCAGGTGACGAAGGAGGAGACGGGTTATTTCTCTGCCGATGGGCGGTATATCGACCCGAGCGCCCATGCGACCGAGCAGGCAGCCGTATCCGATAGCGCAGCGATGGCCCCCAATCCTCGAAAGAAGCCGATCAAGCACGTGAACGGCCAATCCTCAATCGACCTCTCGTCCCCGTCCAAAGGTGCCGGTCCCGCTGATCCGAAGAAAAAGCCGCTGTTCACTCCGGCAAAGGCACAGGCGTATGCAGGACCCGGGTTCCACGCTTCTCCGGCAGCTTCGGCGTTACCGATCCCAAAGTTCTTTTCCAAGTCCGTTCCGAACGGTGGTCAGAACGGGCTGCAAAGCCGACTTGACAGTGAAACGGAGCAAGCGGAAGCGGAGGCTCCAATGGAAACCATCGAAATCCCGATTGCGGGTCCCGCGAATCCCGGAAAGGCGGTTCCCAGCGAGGAATCTCCCTTGGATTTCTTCTTCAACGCTGCCCGCAAAGAACGAGCCAACGGACGCAGTGTGAGCGGGCTTCCTACACCGACTTCCACCGAGCCTCTTGCTCGCCAGTCCGAACCTCCGAAGAACCACTACGCCGCTATCTACGGCGGCAACCTCCGTAACCATGCCCGTCACGCCTCGCATGGCTCGAACAACAAGGAGATGTTCATGATGGAGCTTGACGGCGCGAACACCGCCGTCGATTCCCCTTCACGACCCGCTCCACAGCCGAAACCGCACAACAACTCGGTCCGCTCCATCCCACCCATCCCATACCCTCGCGCCAAGTACTCCGGCTCCCCGTCGCACGAACTCCCCGCTCGCAACCCCTCCCCCCTGGCTTCCCCACCCCCCTCTGTCTCCCACGGCCTGCCCACCCGCGCCCCCGAACAACCCCCCTTCTACCGCGGCACCCCCCACCTCCCCCGCAGCGCCTCCGGCCCCAGCACCCCCTCCCCCTCCACCACCCCCCAAAACCCTCAACTCCCACCCAATGGCTCCAGCCCCTACCACTACGGCAACCGCAACCTGTCTCCACTCTTCAAAGCCGCCGCCGCACCCGGCCCCACTTCCCCCCCCACCAACTCCAAACGTACCTCTCTCCTCCGCAATGTCGCCCTCCCCACCGTCGACCACTCCCCCTCCCGCCCTTCCCGTCCCGCCGCCCCTGACCGCCGGTCCGACGACGAAATCCGCCGCATCAGCACCCAGTACCTCGAGCAGCAGTGCAATCGCGATGCGCCCGACATGCCGCCGATCGACCTTGCGGCCGTGGCACGGAAGGAGCCAATCGAGTTGGGGGAGTCGTCGCCGACGAAGGCACAGGGAGAGGGGACGAGGGATATCCGGCGCTTGGAGGAGAGTTTGCGGAAGATGTTGGATTTGAAGAAGTGATTGGGTGGTTTGGACGACTTCCCAGGATCGGATCCCGGTGGTGCGAGATGTCTTCTTTTTTTCTTTTCTTCTTCTTCGTTCCTGGCATGGTCTGGTCTTGCCTGCGCTCGCGTCCGGCGTTCGGGATGGATTACATACCTGTCCTGTGATTTCAGCGGGTTGGCATACGCATCGGATTCGCCCTCTCTTCTTTCCCGGCCTCATTGTCTCTCGCCTGGGTTTTTATTCTCCTTTGACGATCGCAGCGGTCTCTGCGGATGTGGTAGTGCGCCGGTTTTCGCTGGCTTCTACTATATCTGATGGAGATATTGGCGATATTTTGTCTTTTCTATTCGTTTGTGTGCTTTGAGGCATGCGTGCATTGCTTCCGGCTTGTTTTCTAAGGGTTCCATCCGCTGCGTGGATTCTGGGTCCCTCCCTCCCCTGCATCTGTAGATATCCCGCTACCGGCTACCATCTCCGCACGGCGTTTGGGTTCTATTTCCGCATCCTCCGATTCCCTCACGCGTTCAACGACTGCATACGCGCTTCCACATCTCTCTATCACCTCTACCTCTTATTCCCTTTCTCTACTACTCAACGGCCGCCTACACACTCGGTCCGGTCTCGGTTCCATTTTCCCTTAGTCTCTAAGTTTCCAGGCGTTTCAGCTACGGATACAAACCAGGCGGGTTCTTCACGGTTGCGACGGCCGGGGTCATGGAATGGATTTCGGCTGGTGGCTGGGGGCTTTTCGTACGATATCAATGATGATAAATCATGACTAGATCGGGTGGGGGGTTGTTGGGGATGGGAGGAGGGTTCCGGGCACGAAGATGGGCTCGGAGGAAGGGCTGTTCGGGAGGCGATACCGGTGGAATAAGGTATTCAGGCCTTGACATGGCGGTCCCGGAAGAGGAGCGGGCTCAATTTATGAGCCGATGGGACGGATGGAAGGCATAGTGGGAAAATTTGAAAATTTGTATGAGCGGACAGGAACGACAATTGTGTCCGTAGCTAGAGCAGTTAGGATAGCTGAATTCAGGACGTTCCGCTCAATTTCGCTGCGTGTTCCTGACTCTTTCGATGGGTATATCGCAAAGGTATCACGATGGTTGATGATTTATGGTACATGTATCCGACCTAGAACCTGGTATACGAGAGTCAAATGTAGCGATTATCAGCAGAGCCAGTACCTACCCTATTGTCTAGATCCGAATAAGACAAACCAATAGACCATCCTATCCAGAAAATCACATATACCAATGTCGGCAATATTATAATTGCCGATAAATGGCCACCTCCGAACATCATTCCCGAAGTTCCCGAACGGCAACCGGGAATAAAGCGACGATCACGGACATAGCGACTTAGCAGCTCCACCTACTCCGAGCTCGGTTGAACTTCACTTTGTACATAACTGCAACCGTCCCTTCAACCAAGATGGACAACAATTGCACCTCTCAATCTCCTCATAACCACTCATCATGGCCTCCATAACCTGCACCCGCAGCCTCCGCGCTGTCCGCTGCCTCCCCCACCCCCGCCTCACCCGCTCCCAATCCACCACCCCTTTCGCCTCCCTCCAAACCTCCCTTCCCGCCCGTCCCCCCCAACTCATCCACGACCTCGCTTCCCCCGTCCCCTCCTGGAAACTCCACCGCATCCTCACTGGCTTCGTCCCCCCTTCCTGGCTCCCCCCGACCCACTCCGACACCCCCATCCCGACGGACCCCACCCCGCTCCCCCTTCCCCCTGCCCATCACCTCGTCTACTTCAACCCCACCATCCCCGAAAACAGCCTCCTTCCCGACGGCACCGACCCCTCGCAATCCCCCGGCGGCCCGTTCGTCCGCCGCATGTGGGCTGGCGGCGATGTCACCTGGTTGAACCGCGGCGCGTTGGACCTAGCGGCAAACACCCCCGCCGTGTGCGTCGAGCGAATCAAGGATGTGGCAATCAAGGGGAAGGAGGGCGATGAGAAGGTGTTCGTGGGAATCGAGCGGCGGATGGGCCCCGTGGCGGGGTGGGAGGCGGAGCAGCGGGGGGATGCAGTTGCGGGTGGGTGGGAGCAGTGCGTGGAGCGGCGGAATATCGTGTTTATGCGGGAGCGGGCGACGGAGGAGATTGAGAAGCTAAGGGCGGCGGTGCGGAATGGGGAGGTGGTAAAGGGGAAGGTGGTGAAGGCGGCGCACGCGGCGACGATCTCGCACGCGCTGACGCCGTCGCCGGCGTTGCTGTTTCGGTTCTCGGCGCTAACGTTCAATGCGCATGCGATCCATTTGGATCCAGGGTATTGTCGGGAGGTGGAGGGACATCGGGGGCTGTTGGTGCATGGGCCATTAGCGTTGACGTTGGTGGTGACGATGATAGAGGCGCGAATGAGGGAGACGGGGGGGACGATTAAGAGTATTGAGTATCGGAATTTGGCGCCATTGTATGCTGGGGAGGAGATGAGGGTGTGTGGGAGGGATGCGGGGAATGGGAGGTGGGATGTGTGGGTGGAGGGACCGGAAGGGGGGATGAGTTTGAAAGGGACGGTTATGACGGAGTAGTTGGAGATATAGATAGATCAGGCATATCGATATGTGGTGTATAGATGCGGCTCTATGCCATGTATTAACCTTCCTTTCCCCGTCGATCCCACGATCAGTGCTTCATCACCTCTCCTCCACCGGCCACATCTCCTTCGGACAACTCCAACTCCCTAGCCAAACCCATTTCTCTGCCGCCTCCCTCAAATCCTCCAATGCCTCCTCCACCCCCGTCTCCCCTCGCCTCCCAAAGAACTCCACCAGAAACACATAATGCCATGGTACCTCCCCACTCGGCCGCGCGTTAATGCTCGTCAGATCCAGTCCTCGAGTCTTAAACACCGCCAGCGCATCCGCCAGCGCCCCCGGCCGATCATGCGCCACCGTGAACGCGATCATTGTCTTATGCTGCCCTCCCGTCGTCAAACCCAGCTGCGGTACCCCCGCCCCTCCCTTCCCCTCCATCGCCGCCAGCTCCTCCTCCTCACAATATCGCAACAACAAGAACCGCGTCCCATTATCATCCCGATCATGCACGTCCGCCTCCAACACCTCCAACCCCGCCGCCCGCCCCGCCTCCCGGCTCGCGATCGCCGCCGTCCCCCCACTCCCATCCTCCGCCGCCATCCGCGCTGCCTCCGACGTGCTCGCCGCATCCACCTGGACCAACCCGGGCACCTGGCTCTTCAACCTTGCCAACAGTCGCGAGCACTGCGTCCACGCCTGCGGATGGGTTAAGATGCGCTCGATCGCGTACTCGTCCTCCCCCTGCGGGTTCTTCCTCTTCGCCCCCGGTAGTCCGAGGAGGCACATGCGAATCTGCAGGACGCCGAGGCCAACGGCGCGTACGTTGCGGAAGCGGGCGCCGTGCGGGGCACGGAGGGCGTCGGTGAGGATGTCGAGTGTGGTGACGACGGGGCCATTGGTGCTGTTTTCGAGGGGGACGACGCCGAGGGGGGCGGAGCGGGATTGGATGGCGGAGAAGACGGCGGAGATGGAGGGGAGGGGGAGGAGGGGGGGGGAGGGGGTGGGGTAGAAGGATTGGGCAGCCTGGAGGGGGTTAGCTGGGGTTTTTGGAGGGATTGGAGTTGGATAGATGGATATATGTGCGGATCTTGTGAGGAATTGACTTGGGGGAATCTCTTTTCTCATCGTCGCTGTGAGCTCCGAAACCGCAACGGACGACCAAACCAAAACATCTCAACTTAGATATAGATTCGGAACCGCTTACCTGATGGGAATAGGACCCCTCGGGTCCTAAATATGCTACAGAGGATGGATTGTTGGCCATGGCCATTTCTTGAGGTTTTTGAAGATGGAAGCTATGTTTTTCCTCGTAGGAGCGCTTCTGGAGCTCTAGCACATCATTCCCAAGTGTGCAATCTTGATGTAAGGATCGCGACTTTAAAAGTCGGCCCATTGAATCGGAATTCGAATATTCATGCAGAATGAGACAGGAGTACTTGTAGGCTTGATTGGATTGGTCTCATTATTTTTAATTCATTTTAAAGGCTGTCAATCATGGGTTGGACGACAGAGGATGTTTGATGGATATCTCTAGCTTTATTCCATGGCAACCGCATATCTACTAAAGATATTGCTCTGATGAACCTCATAGTTCATGCCATTCATGCCTTCAATTAACATTCAACCCGGCGTCGATACCCCAGATCCGCTCATAACATCCTCATTCTCGTCCTTCCCTCTCTCCATCCCCCTCCCATGTCCCATATTCTCTTTCAAAAACCGCTCCACCTCCTCCACCTCACTCCTCACATGCATCCACACCTCACTCTCCCCCACCTCCGCATCCCTCTCCCTCCCCCACCTCCGCCTCATCCGCTTCCACCTCCTCGCCGTCCCCGGCGCCACCCGATGCCGATACACATGCGGTACCTTCAGGGCAAACCCCAGATGCCTATCGTCCGGCCGATGTATATCCGGCACTACCTCCAGCGGCTCGACGTCGAGGATACGCTCATCGCTCGCGCCGCGCGCTATCAGCGCCCGCGTGACCGGCGAGACTTTCCCGAGGAACTCCAGCGTCGCGTTGATGTTCAGGTCCATGGCGCGCTGCGGGTCGGCGGTGGCGCGCATGACGCCGGCGGTGAGAGTGGGATATAGGAGGGAGAAGTCGGATTGGGAGAGGTGGACGGTGCCGCGGAGGGTGAGGAGCCAGGCGGGGGCTTCCTGGGCGCGGGCTTCGGCGGCGAGGGCGGTGGCGGTGTGGAAGTTGGAGGGCCAGTACATGAAGGCTTCGGAGTTGATACCAAGGAGGGGGGAGCGGATTTTGTGGGCGGGGTTGGGTTCAGAGGGGTGGACGGGGCCGCTCCAGATGTCGTAGGTGACGCCTTGGGCGATCTGGGGGAAGCGTGCGGGGTGGCGGAGAACGGAGATGGCGGTGGCGGCGCCGAAGGAGTGGCCGAGGATGGTGGCTTGGTCGAGGTGGAAGCGGTGCTTCCAGAGGGTCCAGTCAATTCCTTGCAACCCGTTGGAGCTGGCACCGGTGTAGCCTTTGCGACGGAGGTTCTTGTTGGCAACCTCTTGCCCTTGTCCGTTGCAGATCTTCGCCAGGACGTTGTAGGCCTCCTCGATCTCCGCCAACCGCAATTGCAGTTGTGCATGCCGCAATTCTTTGTCGATGCCCTGTTCGCTGGTGGGAGCGGTGTCGTCGGGGTTGTATTTCGAATAGATGTAGTCCACCTTATCCCATCCCCGCCGCCGCTGGCGCGGATGGTGGTCCACCCCGTTCCGCTCCAGATGCTCCACACTCCCTTCGCCCTCCTCCTCATGGAGCACGATCGTCCGTGGCCCCGATCCATCTCGATGTTCGATTGCGCAGACCACAAACCCGTAGCTTGCGAACTCGCCGCACACACTGCTATACACTGTCCGCGTCCCGCCCAGTCCATGGCAGAAGACCATGAGAGGAAATACCGGCGGATCCTCCTCTCCCTCTGGCACCTCCCCCTCCTCCTGCTTGACCCTCGTCCCCCGCGTATCCACGTTCCCCCCCGGCGGCCAATGCTCCGCGATCCCCGCGTTGCGAAACGCCGGGATCTTGGTGAACATGGTGGTCGCGAAGAAGAACGGGACCATGGCCCATTTGGCGCCGGCGAATTTGCCGTAGCCTTTCGCGGATTCCAGGCGCGGACGCGGAAGCCAGGTCTCCCGCGACCAGCGGTGCTTCCCTGACGGCGACTTTCCGGACCCGGCGCCGTGCGCGGCGGGATAGTAGATGTTCATGAGCACAGTTTCGAGGCGGAGGATGTGGTGGCCTTCGCGTGTGATTTCGGATATGACGCGAGGGTTCTCGGCGGGGACTTCGATGGCCATCACGCCCACCTATGTGTATTAGCTTTGGAGTGGATTCGTTGGGAGACAAGTCTACCGTATATGGCCCCGAGTATGTGGGTAAGGATGCATGGAGAAACCATGGCTGATCACGGATCGATGTGGGAGGTCGAGTTTTCGGTTTCTTTGCGTTCGGGATACCTCCTTGTCCTAAGAAGCTTTTGGTGCTGGGTTTATGTGCTGTGTCATCTCGTCCGGTTCCCTTGCCGGATATTCGATCTCGAAAACCCATGTTTTGTGAAGAGAGATGGTCCACACAGCCCGGTCGTGACATGAAATTGCCAGCAATGCATCGCGAGGATCATAGGACGGAAATAGGAATATCGAGTTTGATATGAAAGGTTCTGAGACTGCTTAGCTTGCCTGATTCTATGGGATCAAAGGTATCGACATCCCCGTAAATTCCCAGCCATTACGTTGGACGGAAAAGCATTAGGTCCCAGGACCCAGTGCTGAATAACTCCACAGTTTACAGGAGACAGCCAGACAGGGAATCTCGGAAGCGTCCCTTACCGAACCGAACGGACAAGAGATCTGATGGTCAATCTGCCATTCCAAAAGCCGTGCAGAATACAAGGGGAGAAACTTGATATGAGAGTGAATGAAAAAAGGGACAAGGGGGGAGAGAAAGGAGAGGGGTGACGTCACTCCATCCATCGTCCATAATTAGTGACCTATACACAATACACGACGCCGACGTCAGAGAAGATATCAAAGTCATACAGATTAACCGATGTATTATTGCTTTTGATAATACCGTTGACGTATATGTAGATCTCCCTATGCCCTGGAGCTCATAAACCGCTTTGATCCTGCCGTCTGCCCACTTTTTGCTTTCCTCCTTTCCCCCCTTAGCTAAGTAACCCCCATAGTATCCATAGCCAACGATACATCACGCCTCAACCTTAGTCGTACACTACCAAAAACTAGACACCTAATCTCCAAAATGCGTCTCTTCGGCAGCCGTCGAGCCACCGACGTCGCTCCCTCTCCCACCACTGCCACCGCTCAACCTCACTACACCTCCCCCTCCCCCACCTCCACCTCGCGCCGCGGTTTCTTCGGCCGCCGCCGCCGCCACTCCGTTTCCCCTCCCCCCACCCGGAATTATGATAATACCAATGGTAGCATCGAACGTCGCAGCATGTTCGCCCGACGCCACTCCCTCTCCCCCTCCCCCTCGCGCCGCGGGATGTTCGGACGCCGTCGCTCGACCTCCTCGTCGTGGTCCCCGACGCGTCGCGCGCACGGAAGCAATCTGTTGAGTCGGCGCCATGAGGACGCGGGCATCGTGGCGGCGCGGGAGAGGGTGCTGGGGGCGGAAGCGGCGGAGCGGGAGGCGGATCGGGCGTTGGTGGGGGTGAGGGCGGCGGTGAAGGAGGCGAGGGAGCATGTGAGGAGATTGGAGAGGGAGGCGGCGGAGGAGTAAGTGATTTCTATTGCTCTTTCTTTTATTTATTTAAAGCAATGTGAAGCTGTTCTTGCTGGTGTTGGTGACGTGCTGACTCGATATAGGTCGCGTCTTGCGAAGATCAAGCGGAATCAGGCAAGGAGTATCTCAAAGCGGGCGAAGCCTCTTGGACGTAAGTGTGCTTGATCGGATTAACTTGAAGGAAGGCAATGCTAATGGAAAATAGGTCACGGCCATATTTAGAGGCTATCTCAGCCTCCCCTAAGGAAGAACCAGAATGATGACAGTATGACATGATATGTTTCTTTCCTACATCGACTTTGTATGATTGCGTGTACGACACCCAGCGACGGAGATTCCTTCGTGTTGTTTCAAGAAAGATGTTCATAAACAAGCGTTCGTTTTGTGAAGAAGAAGAAGAAGAAGAAGAAGAAGAAGAAGAAGAAGAAGAAGAAGAAGAAGAAGAAGGTGATGGACAATACTTGAACTTAAAGCAAGAGACTGGATAGGTGGGAATGCGAACTGTACTGCAACCTCAAATATCCCTCAATATATCTTTTCTTATTCCGCACTGAACACAACGATCTTTGACTTTGAACTGAATACGAAATTGACTCGGACAATGAGCGCTGATTGACTGGGCGGTGTTGAGTTGGCTGAAGGGAATTGCACCTTAAAGCCAAAGGCGTCCGAATGTTTCATCTCGTAAATGGTGATATGATGGGACTCTCCGATACAAGAAACACTGGATCACATTGATGAAAGACGATAATAATCCGTGATAATGTTTACTCTTAATTTCCGGGAACACTAGAGCTCTACTCCACAGGTTCCTTTTCCCGTAATGTCTTTGAATTGGGACTTGTTAGCGAGACGCGGGAAGACTAGGGGGAGACCCTTTCTCGGTGGCGGCGCCCAAGCTCCTTTCGTTGCTCTTTGCTGCTCATTGCTGCAACTCTCTGCAGGAATCCCTCCTCTCGACTGTTCGACTCCTTGACGTGTTCCAATCATCTCATCCTCCCCTCCTTGACTGCTTGGATCCTTTCGTTCCATTTCCATATCATCGTCCCTGTCTGACCTGCGTCGGTTCTGCCGTCTGTTCTGCCTGCCAAGTGCCAACACGTCCTATCGCCCGGACAGCAACGTGGAATCGCTGCGTTGTCACTTCCTTTGCGTATAATACTGACTGCTCGTGCTGTTTACTGTGCCTTGGTTTCAATTCTCCGTTTCAATCTTCCTTTTCCAGTGACCACCTGTATCAAGTTGCAAGTTAATCAATCATGGCCGAAGTCGAAGACCAGCCCGTTCCCCTCACCGAGGTCACCGAGGAAGCTGTCCAACCTAATGATCCGCCTACCGATCCCCTCGTTGAGCTTCCAAAATCTCCCGATGAATCCCCAGAGAAGACCGTGACCCCAAAGTCGGCATCGAGGGAGAATGTCCCTCCCAAACGTCCTCTCACCACCAGCGCCGCTCCTCGACGTCCAGGAACCACCAGTACCCGACCAACCTCTACCGCAACCGCTTCCACACCGGCCTCCCGCGCCCACATTGGAAGCAGCTTGTCCAAACCTCCTACACGACCCGCCGCAGGGAGCTCCGTTCGTCGCGGAACCGCCACCTCGACCAAGTCCACCTCCGATGCCGAACATGGTTCCCTCACCTCGGGTGATGAAGCGAAGAAGACCGGCGTTCACGCTCCATCGCGACGAATCTCCACGCTCTCCTCCAGCACAAGCTCCAGAGCCGCCCCGAAGACCACAACCACGTCAGACCGAAGGTCGACCATCACCCCCGGCTCGTCGGCTACATCTGCCGCGAGGAAACCGACGACGACGGCCACCACCACGCGTCCGAGTCCCATCAGCCCGACGAGGACACGCACGTCAACTGGAGCAACACCGGCGAGAACCCCTGCGTCTTCGCTTGCATCGAGGACAACGAAGCCAACCACGTCCGCTCCCTCGTCGAGGAGCACGGTGACTGCGCCGAAGAAGCCTGGCACAGCTGCCGCAACCTCGGGCACAGGCCTTAGGTACATACATCTCTTGGCTTGTATATAATAAACCCTAACTAGCATCAGGAGAACCACTACCGCCACCTCTGCGAAACCTGCACCGAAACCAACCGCCGCAAAGCCCGCCCCAGAAGTCGATGCCGACACAGCCGCCAGCGACAAGGAACTCAATGTTCGCGAAACGCTGGAGGCGCAAATCAAGGATCTCCAATCTGAGATCGCCGTCCTCCATAGCGAAAAGGCCGGCGGACGCGAATCCGCGGCCGACGACATCGAAGCCAAAGCCGCCGCCATCGCGGAGCTCGAAGAGAAGCACGCCGCCGAAGTTGAGAAGCTGCGCGCGGAGCTAGGGGCGAAGGCGGAGGTGGAAGGGGAGCTGGTGTCGATCAAAGTGCTGCTGGACGAGAGCCGGGCGGCGGCAGCGGCGGAAACGGAGAAGGCTGGGGCGGAGGAGACGAAGAATCGGGAGCTGCAGCAGGTGATTGAAGAGTTGCAGGCGGAGATCGAGCGCGTGCAAACGAAATTGAACGCTGATCATGAGCAGTTGGAGGCGGACCGGAAGGGCGCGACTGAGAAGCTCGAGATGCTGGAGGCGGCTCGGGAGAATGCGACGGGAAAGATCAAGGAGCTGGAAGCTGCGGTGAAGGAGAACTCGGGGTCGGCGGAGGAGGCCGTCCAGCTGAAATCCGAGCTTGAAACCCTCCGTCAGACGTCAGCTGCGCAGGCGAAGGAGGTTGAATCAAGCCTCGCAAAATCGGGGGAGTCAGTTAAGCAGCTTGAACTCGAGCTACAGACGCTCAAGGAGACACACGATTCGGCCCAGAAGCTCGCCAAAGAGGCCGCGCAGGAATCCGAGACACTGCACGCTACGCTCCAGAAACAGCTCGAAGATCTGCAGAAAACAAAGGAAGAGGAGGTCAAGGTGAAGGACGAGGAGCTCAGCAGCACGAAAGATATCGTCACTTCTTTGCAGGAAACAATTAAGAAGCTCGAGACAGATGGCGCGCAAGGCACGAGGACCGTCGATGAGTTGCAGTCTGCTATTACTGAGCTGAAGGAATCGAACGACGCCCTTGTGAAGTTTAAGGATGAGGAAATCAAGAAGGTTAATGCCGTTCGTGATACCCTTACAGCCGAGAAGGAGCAACTGCAAAAGGGATCTGATGCCTCGACCACCGAATTGAACGAAAAGATCGCCTCGCTCACCCAATCTGTCACATCGTTGCAAGTAGAGATCACGACCTTGCGCGATAGCGAGGAAAGCCATCAAGCCGAACTGGCGGAGAAGAGCAAGATCGAGACGAAACTCCAGGAGCAGATCTCCACATTGCAGCACGAGTCAGCTGATGCAGCGCGGACCGCGACGGAGGAGGAGAAGCGGCAGCGCAGCATCATCGAGGAACTGCAGACCGAGCTCCAAGGCCAGAGAGAGATGATCGCGAACTCGCAGAACGAGGGACTCGCGGCGGCGAAGGAGTTGAAGGACCTTCAGGCGAAATCGAAAGAGGATGCGGAGACGTTAGTGAAGGAGAAAGAGGAGGTTGAAGCTCGTTTCAGTGGAGAGGTGGAGGAGCAGAAGGGGGTGATTGAGAAGCTCCAGGATAAGATCAAGGCTGTGCAGAAGGAGAATGCTAACTTGGTGGAGGAGTCAAAGGATTTGGAGTCCTTGAAATCACAGCTGGACACCGCTCAGCAAGAGAATGCTAAATTGACTGAGCAAACCAAGGATTTGGACTCCTTGAAATCACAGCTGGAAAGCGCCCAGAAAGAGGCGAAGTCGCTCCAAGGCGAATTGGAGGCCGCTCGTTTGCAGACCCAGAGTGTTACCCAGATCCTCCACAACCTGGAAAAGGAAGCGGAAGAGAAGGACGCCAAGCAGACCGCGGATCTGGAGAAAGTGCAAAAGAGCGTTGCCCAGTCTACGGAAGAGCACGAAGCCAAGATCCAATCCCTCATCGACGAACATGTTGAGAAGGTCAAGACTCTCGAATCCGCAAAGGCGGAGACCCTGAGTGCGCTCCAGTCGAAGCTCGATGCCGCACTCAAGGACCAGAGCGGTGCGGAGCAGGGCCATTCCGATGCGCTCGAGCAGCTGCGCGCCAAGCTCCAGCAGCAGCACGCGGCGGAGCTGGAGGCGTTGCAAGCAGAGCAAGCTTCATTGGCTTCGGAACTCGAGAAGGCGACGGGCTCACACAAATCTGCCATTGAGAAATTACAAGCTGACCACCAAGCTGACCGCCAAGCTGTGCTGGAGGAGAAGTCGAAACTCCAGGAACAGCATGCCGCTGAGTTGACGAGTCGATCGGTCGAGTCGGAGGAGTCACTCAAGTCCCTCCAAGATAAGCTCGCGGCTCTTACATCCGCTGCAGAATCCGGCGACCAGAAGGTCACAGATCTCGAGGCCAAGCATGCCACGGCGCTCGGGGAGCTCGAGAAGATCCACGCCTCGAGTCTTGCCGCGGCGCAATCCGAATGGGAGCAATCCACCACGAAAACCAGGGACGAGGCCGACAAGACCTACACCGAAAAGGTCGTCACCCTCGAAGCCTCCCTCGACGAACAAAAAGCGGCCCTCGCCAAAGCCCAATCCGAAGCCGCTCAAGCCGTCGCCGGCGCTGACGCCCTCGAAACCATGAACGCCGAACTCAACACCCAAGTCGAGAAACTCAGCAAAGACCTCACGGCAACCAAAGACGCCGCCACGGCCCACGCCACCGACGCAGCGCAGATCCAGTCCCTGGAAGCAGCCGCCGCCGATGCGTCGAACGCCCGCAAAGAGCTCGAGAACCGCCTCGCGGAACTACAGGCGCAGGTCGAGACGTCGCAGAAGGCCGCGGGCAAGGTCGCCGCGTCGCACGAGCATGTGATCCGGCTGGAGACGACGATTGCGGAGCTCGAAGCGAAGTTGCGAGCCAGTGGGGTGGAGAACGAGAAGCTGCGGAATGCGGGGAAGGGGCTAGAGAGCAGCCGGTGGGCGGCGCCGGAGAAGGAGGTGGATGCGGCGGAGGAGAGTGCCGAGAGCGTGGCTGGAGAGGTTAGTGCTGGACGTGTGGGCGGTGGTACGCAGGGCTTCTCGATCGAGGGAACTGTGGGCCTTCCCTTCGCTTTTTCCTCGTGTTTGGCGCGTGCTGTTTCATGTCGATCGCTCGGGGTGGCGGGGACCGTGGGGGTGGGGGTCGGGGCGCTGGTGGCGGTCCTGTACCGGTGTGCCCGACCATCGTCGTCGTTCCCGCCGTTCCGGGGGGTTTTTTACTTCTTTTCTGCGCGGCGCGATGAGTTTTGATGTTTGGTATTTTAATGGGGGTGACGCTAACGGGTTTTTTTACGGTGTAGTTGGCCAGCCTCCAGGAGCAGGCACGGCAGTTGGAAGAATTGAACGATGATTTTCTGGGGGAGGCGGCGAGGTGAGTGGGCTTTTTCGTCCGCGAGGGCGTTCGTTCCTACTTTCGATGTCTTGCTGACGAATTCGCCAGAACAATCAAGCTGGACAACGGCTCCGACACCGCGACGACCACCGGTGCTGAGTCTACATGATGTAGACGAGCGTACCGCCGCGCACCGCCCAAATCGACGGGTGTGCTTGATATCGGCATTTGGCGGCAGCGTGTTTCCTTTGTGGCACATCCTTTCGTTCCAGATACCCTCTTCCACTGTTTTTTTCGTGTTTGAAAACATGTTCTCCACACTTGGTGTGTTTATTGGGCCGTGTTCGTTTATCAGTCAATATGAAAAGGCCCTTTTGCGGGTGATTGGAAGAATGTTCCGTGTGAATTTGACATTCGGGGCTGGATTGGTCCGTCGTTGAGAGGGTTTTAGTACGTTTTCGTGCGTAGCAAGCGGTGCATGCAATCCCGTCTATTAGCGATGCGTTCGTTCCGCGTGTGTTTGCCGAAGTTCTGCGCCGTTCTATATGCTCCGGGTGAAGTCAAACCGTTCCTAAGCCAAGAAAATGCGCTGTTCGGGGCCCGCGGGTTGGAATGGCGAGCGTTTGCTTACTTGAGAATCCACGGGCACTGGAATTATAGCGGTCACCCTGAATATATTGGCAAGTGTGGAATCCCGTCCTTCGTCTCTCCGATATGAGGCAGATCTACCGTATGCGACTACCGAATGCCCACAGGCCTGAAAGTACGGTAGAAGAACATATTGAGAAGAAGATTTGTTGATATACAACTAGGACGCCATGCTTGATGGAACAACTCTGGAACCGAATTCGAAACTATGAAAGGGAATTCTAACTCGCTCCGACACGGTTTGCGCATATAATCAGATCCTCTAACACCTTCAGCTCAGGCTATCCCGCGCCTTGGTAAGTGAAATAACCCTGATGCTTGTTGCTCTAGCTGTCAGAACTCAATCTGATAGGCCTCTGTTACTGGGGGGCTACTCGAACACTCTCCTAGGTCCAGGCGTACCTTGAACTCGTCAGAGTAATTGGGATAAGAGACCGAATCTATGGAGATAGGAGAGTATAAAGAGACAGCCGGCATCTGGTGTGTTGTCCACTGAATAGTTCTTTAGCATGGCACCTTTCACATGTGTTGAGAAGGGTGAATTAAATGTAGTATATATGTAAATCTGGCAATTTTACTATCAGCGGAAATGGTCATATTGGTTTAACGACCGATGCGGATCAAGTACAGCTGAAAAATGATACCAGTCCCATGGAACAGACACCTGGGGCCTGCGAGATGGTTGACTTTCTTCACCCACCCAATGAAGGTGGGGCAAGTTTTTGCTTTTGCTGCAGAGACGCTGTTTTGATGGACAACTGACAGGTACCTGGTTTCAAAAGGTACATCAAGTGTTTTTGTAAGCGAATATCTAGATGTGTAAGGTCGCCGGTTCGAACCATGCTTGCGGCAGTTCTTTGATATTAGGTTTGAAGTGCGAGAATGATGATCTAGTAGCCGATAGAGCTTGGTACAATATACAATAGCCTCTACATCTTCTCAAACTGATAGATGATGCGAATTGGAATCGTACATCATACATAATATCTTCGCTCTGCAAGATGAGAGTGATGTATGATACGGTTGGGAATTTGGTGGAATTAGGGGAGATATGAGTATCACGTGACTGATACAATCCACCAACCAACAGCCACGCTAGTCACATCCTTGTTTGTTTACAAACTTCGCGGCTCCTTGTCAAATGTCAACTCCCCGCCATCCCAACTATGATGCGAATTGTATCGCCATCGCGTAACTTCTTACGACAAAATCTCCTAAAACGAACGTTCTGAAATAATCGCACTCTCAGAACCATCCACCATGCCGAAACGCGCTGCAGCGACGTCCCTGGCGCAGCTCGTCGATCCTCTCTCAGATGACGACTTCCAATCCGACCACGGCATGATGCCGACGCCCGACTCCACGAACGAGAACGTTGCCCCCTCGAAGCGCAAAGGCACAGCGAAACCCAAACCGGCCACCACCCGCGCCACAAACCGCGTCGCGAAGAAACCAGCCGCGCGCCGAACCAGCGGCGCATCCCTCGTCGTAACGGGCGGCACGAAGCGCAAGGCCGGCACCACCAAGGCATCCCGCGCCGCGCTCGCGGAGCGACCGAATCCTGCTGGTGAAGTAGTGGGCGGAAGCGATACGGAAGAGGTGGATGAGTTCGACGCGGCGGTCGAGGACGTCAGTCTGGTCGAAATACCTATGCCACCGGTCGAGGCGGTGAAGCCGGCAAAAGGGAAAGCGGGGAAGACGAGGGCACCGAGTAGGTCGAGAGCGCGGGCGACGATACCGGCACATGAGCGAAATGGGAGGCCGGCGCCGAGGAAGAAGGGGAGGCAGGAGGTAATTGTGGAGGAGCCGGAGGAAGACGTGGAGGAGTCGGTGGAGGAAGAAGAGCAAGCGATGGCGATGGAGGTGGATGAGCCAGTGAAGGAGGAGGAAGAGGCGATGGTACCGGTGCCGGTGCCGGTTCGCACAGCATTGAGGCCGATACCATCTGCGACGGCGAGCGCACGCACGCGATCAACGTCACGGCAGCCACAGCCGCTGGGGATGGGCTGGAGAGGAGGCAGCTTCTCTGACACGGAGCGGAGCAGTGATCCGATGTTACGGCGTCGGATTGGGGAGTTAACGAAGAAGATGGAGTCCCTGGAGCTCAAGTACCGCAACCTGCGAGTAGTCGGGATGCAGGATGCCGAAACGAACTTCGACCGTCTGCGTCAAGGTACCGACCAAAGAGCCAAAGGTATGCCACATCTCCTCTAGAACCATGATCTTTTAGAAACATACTAACACCCCCCAGCCCAAGATGACCTCATCGCCTCCCTCAAGCGCGAACTCTCCATCGCCCGCTCCACCACCACCCCACCCCCCGACACCTCCCATCTGACCACCCAAATTACGACCCTCACCACCCAGCTCACCACCGCCACTGCCCAATCCAAATCCCTCACCACCCAAACCCACGCCCTCACCTCCCAAAATCACTCCCTCACTTCGGAAAACCAGCGCCTCGCCACCAAACTCGATGCCCTCACCGCCGAAAACGCCGGCCTCCACACCGACTCCAAATCCCTTTCTTCCGCCCTGCACTCCGCGCAGTCCGACGCCAAATCCCTCTCCGCTGCCCTACAATCCGCACAGTCCGAGAACCGATCCCTCGCCGCCAAGCTCGCCAGCACGCGCGCGTCGTCGGCGCCCGCAGAGACGGGGAAGCCGCCGGCGAGCACGAAGAAGGCGCTGCCGGTGGTGCAGCGGGGCGCGGGGGGAAAGGCGGCAGTGGAGCTGGCGGTGGCGGAGAAGGAGCGGGAGGTGCGGGAGATGCGGGTGAAGGAGGAGTTGTATAGCGATTTGACGGGGTTGATGATCCGGGCGGTGAAGCGGGGGGAGCGAGAGGATGTGTTCGATTGCATTCAGACGGGGCCGAACGGAAGTAAGTTTCTCTCCTTTTTTGTATTCGTTCATTTTACCCCCGTCTTTCCTTCCTCTCTTCCGTCGTTACATCCAAGAACACAAATCTAACAACCTCTCTCAGCCCTCCGCTTCAACCTCCACGTCCCCTCCCCCGACGCCCCCTCCAAAGGCTCCACCACCCCCCACCTCCCCAGCAGCAACGCCTACGAGGACGACGAGATCGGCTATACGCCGCTGCTGGACGCGAAAAACGACCGGGAGCTGCTGGCGATCCTGCCGGACTATCTGACCGAGGAGATCTGCTTCCCGCGAGGGAGCGCGGCGAAGTTCTATGGGCGGGTCATGGGGAGTATGAGCGCGCGGGTGGAGATGGAGGGGTGAATTTGGGGGGATTGTGGGAGATGGTGTTACGAGGAAGGTGATTGGGTGGGTTTGGGGGGGTGTTTCAGTGGGATGGATTGGTTATTTCATGTCTCGTCCTGATGAGTTGTGATATCCATTTTGGTTTCGGTCTCGAGCCTCGAGTGGAGGAGTTGTTTTGGATCCCGAAAATTCGGTCTCGAGTCATTCGCGTTTAGGATTCAATAGTCGGGTTGGAAGGGTTCGATTGCAGTTGAATTGCTACAGGATTTATGCCCGTCATTCGCTCCTTGTGAACACCAAACCCGCGCTGCCTTCTAGATCCATCGAAGGTCCAATCCCCCCATCACCAACCCAGAAGAATCCCCTGGATTCTTCTCCAACAAAGGAAATTCGTCCCATCGTCCGTTTTTTGCGCGGTGGAAAAAATGCTGAGAACAAGAAAGGAAGGAAAAGGGGTAGGTGGGCATATTAAACAATACTCGAAACGAACATCGGGGGGGATGTGCCCGATCAATGCGCCGCCGGAAATCCACTCCGGAGAGAAAGTGCTGCCAGTCATCCGCGAAAATGACGGCTACCCCTCCCGAAAGCAAGATGAAAGACTCCGGCGCACCCACGAGCCTCTCACCACGTTCCCCTAACTATACCTCGTCGGTGGCGTACCCCCCGCCACCGGCCCACCGTTCACGTCGACTCCATTCCCCGCAAACCCATTCGTGCCGACCTCACTCCTCTTCATCACCTCCAGGGTGCCGGGGAAGTACGGCTCAACGCCATAGTTCCGCAGGTAGCTTGCGGTCTTCTCGATGCGTTTGATCTCGCGCTGCACGCCCCAGTCATGGCCCTCGTCGTCGAACCGTCGGCGCACGACGCTGACCATCTCATCGTCGAGCCGGTGGTAGAACTCCTTCCGTGCCAGCAGGTCGCCGGTGTCTCCGGAGGATTCCAGGCCGCCGTGGGAGTTGAGGTTGCCGCCGAGCTTGAGGATCAGGTCGAAGGCGAAGCGGGGGCCCGCGGGGAGGCGGGCGAGGCGGGAGATGTCCGGGAGGAATTTGGACATGGCGGCGGCGAAGTGGGAGGCGGAGATGGAGTCGTTGAGGTCATCTTGGAGACGGTGGAGGTCGAAATTGACGATGGTGATTTTGCGGTCGAGTTGGGCGTTGAGCGTGGCGGCGGCGTCCGGGGAGGCGTCCATTTGCTTGGCGATGCTTGAAGGGACGTCTACGTATTGCTGTTAGTCTCTTCCGGTTGACGAGGAACGATTTCACTCGTTGGTGCTTGGACGAGGGAACTTACCAGGCCGTAACCCCCGCTTGTCAATCCAGCTATGCACCTCACTCCTTTCCCTCTCCAACGACTCCACCCAAGCTTGCAGCTCCGCGACCTGCGCCTCCAACTGGTCGATCTGATCCGTATACGGCCTAATCGCCTCGTTGAACGCTCGCGTCAACAAATCCGGCATTGGTTCTGTCTTCCCTGCCGCCAGTCCGGTCGCATGATCGGGTCCATATCCTGCCTTCATGGGGAACCCGTTCGGATGCCCATTCGTCACAGGGCTTATCGGACTCCCCATGGAGCCTTGAAGGGGGGGCGCATATGCATCTTGCGGACCACGGGAGCGGGAATACATCTCGTCGGCGCTGTCGATGTCAAGGTCTTTCTCGAGGGTGTTCTTGGCCGATTTGGTGACGGTACCCGATAGACGCCTCGCAGCAGCGGGTGCGGTTCCGGGGGGGAGATTGTGCTGGGCGGTGGCGGCGTTGGGATCGTAGCGTTCGCGGTCGTAACGGGGTTCCTTGGTAGGCGAGGATGGATCGTAGCCTTCGTCGACGTAGGAGTTGCTGCGGCTGCCGCGGGAAAGACGCTTGAAGAACATGGTGAAGAGAGAGGAGCGAAGGGAGGGCGGTTGGTAGGGGAAGGTTAAATTGGATGGGAGAGGATGGGGTGAGGTGAGAAGGAGTGGCTGGGGATGGGAAATTTGGAGAGGGCTGGCGATAGGATTTGGCGCGGATATGGCGTGGATTTGAAAGGATCACGGATGAGGATCACGTCGAGCGAGATTGATGTAGGTAATTGGCTTTTCTTGGTTCGGATATGAGACCGGTGATTGCGGGTTCGTGGGAGAGGTTGGGGGTGGGGATCGACCCGGTCCGAAGTGGCTGGGGAGTGGATCGGGTAGCGGGTCAGGGGGGAACTTTTTCCAAAGTGCAATTGAAAGCGATTGATAAGAGACGAAAACACAAAGAAGCGAAAGAAGATGAATGGTTTAAATAAAGTGACAAGATCGAAGGTGAAATGGAAACGAAATGGAAGTGAGGGAGAGGTTGGAGGTGCAATGTAGGAGGAATTGAATCTCATCGTGGCGGGCGGAGGGCACGTGATCAGGGAGTGGCCGAGAGGTAGGGACAGGGGTAATTTGACCAATCAGCGATAACATATCTCGACTTCACTATAAAGGAGAGGCTCCCAACGGCATCTGTGTGACGCCTGTACAACCCTCTGTGCAACCATCTGCGACAATACTCCTGCATTACGGATATGCCGTGCTCAGGATGAATGATGGGAAATTCGGTATTAACCGAGATAGAAGGGAAGTAGGAAGGTAGGAGGGTAGGTAGGCGAGTAGGTGGATAGGCGGGTAGGCGGGTAGGTAGCGTTGAAGACGGACTTTCATTCATGCAGATAGATAGGTACCGGTAGATACCTATCTGCAGCAGCTATGACTTGCTATCTACCTCTCCCGCCTTACGGAGCTTCTCCAGACCACCGTTGGCCGGTGTAGAATGTCTTATCGTACCATTCTCCTTCCCCTTGGTCGTCTTGCTCTGTAAACTCCCATTCCCCTCCACCACCCCCTCTTCCCCGAACTCAATCCCGCTCATAAAAACCTCACTCACCCCCTCCAACCCCGCCACGAAGACGCACAGCGCGCTCGCTATCACGAAATGGCTGATCGTCGTCCCGATATCCAACCAGCTCCCCTCGTCGCGCACCATGTAGAAGAAATTCAACGTCATCACGTCGCTCACCGCCATCACCACCATGAACAGCGCGCTGGGCGCCACCCCAAGCTTCCGGTTGAGGATCCCGAGGTTGGCGGAGATGACGGCGAAGGGGATCATAATCTTGAATATGAGGAGTGCGCCTTGGGAGAAAGGGTCGAAAACGGGGATGAGGCGGGAGACCGCGTCGAGGGAGAAGGAGGAGACGGAGGCCATGTTACCGGTACTGAAGAAGGCGGATTGGAGGAGGTAGAAAAAGAAGAGGGCGATGCGGGCGTCGGAGAGGGTGAGGGAGCGGAAGTCGGGGGTGGTGGGGGAGGAAGGGCGTGGTTTGGTTGCGGTGCGACCAGGTTGGGTGGGGTTCTCATCGGTTAGTGTCGGAGGCGATGATGTCGACGTGAAGCCGAAGATCTGGTGCTCCAACCGCACCCAGGTGACCAGAGTAGTGAAGAAGACGACGTAGAAGAGGCCCTCGTATGAGATGGTGAGGATGATAAAGATCGGCGAGAAGGCGAGGAAGATGGCCACGAGGCGGTGGAAATAGTGGCGGTTGGGTCGAAGACCATGGAAAAACGGAACGATCAATGACGAAACTAATTGCGGTCAGTCGGAACGATCAAGTACCGGCTCGATCGGTACACATACCAAGGACGATCCATCCCACGACCTGCGTTCCAAGCGGGAGCCCTTGTTTTGCCTGAAGAGACATGACACTGGATCGAGTGACGACCATAGCGAGAAGTACCAATCCAACCTGAACACCGATTATAATCCTCGACAGTCCGTCAGAAGGGATCGACTCCTTTGGGCCGTTCTGGATGATGCTCTTTTCGAACAAGAGATAGATAATTCCCACGGCGAACATCAAGGTGCCGCCAATTAATCTGCTCTTGCTTAGTCCATGCCATCGAGGGAGATAATGGTTAACTCACATTAATGTCAAATCCTCCGTCTTGATCGCCGGTAGGATCGTAAACCCACTCATCAGAATGCAGGAAGCAGCCCAAGTGGCGCATAGCGACCGATTCTGCCGCAGAAAAATGGCCCCATAAAACGCCGGCCATGCTGCTGCCAGGATATAGCAGATCGTATAAATCTCTCGATAGAAGTAGCTCTGAACCTGTGATGGTGTATCAGCAACATGCCCTATCTCCATGTAACGATTTTAAACTCACCAATGCCTCCAAAATGCCCACAAACGCCCCCGCCCGCAGCAAGAACCGCAGATAATCCTTGACGCCGTGCAAATGCCCCAATAGGACTTCGCGACTATCCCTCAACGACGCCCGTCGCGCGTACACCTCCTCCCAGAACGCCACCGGAAAAACCGCGTAGGCGTAATACGTCCACGACGACCGCTGGACGGCCAGCAACGCGGCGATCGCCACGAGCGCCGACGAGAAGAACATCACACTGCCCACACTTCGCTGCGCCGCCGTGCCGCCGTGCAGCACATGCAGATCGACCACCGTCGTCGCTGCGAACGCGATCCACCCGAGGAAGCCCGCCGTCACTAACGTGCGCAAGAACAGCCAGTCGTACGTCTGCAGGTACCGCAGCCCCTGCAACGTCGTCCGCATCAACTCCGTCATCTGCGCGATCGCCTCCTCACATCGCCCCTCCTGGATCAGCCCCTGGATCCCGCGGATCTGCGCTTCAGCCGCCACCCCGCCCCCCAGCTCATCGAACTCGCCAAACGGCACGAACCGGATCTGCGTCCCTCGCTTTTGTGCCTCCTTGACTCTGTACATCTCCAAGATCGCCCGCGCGTTCACTAGAAGCGCCGACGCCTTTTTGTGCGCGTCTGCAGAGACGTACGCTAGTGGTAGCTCCCCGACGGAGTTGACCGGGAACTCTAATCCGGCGAGATACGTCATCAGCGCCGCCACGTCCGCCTGCGCGACGTCGTGTCGTGCAACCTGGTCGAAGCCCCAGTCCGCGCTAAACCCATCCTCGTGCCCGAGAGCCAGGGAGCCAGGGGCGGAGAGCACGGGTGGCGCAACACCGGATCCCCAGGCGACGAGCGGGGTGCGCGTGTTATCCGGATGGCCGTCACCGTGTGAGCCCCAATCGGACATCCCATGGTCCGCGGTGAAGATGTAGGCGGTTTTCCCATCGTTGTAGAAGTTATCGATGAGCGCGGTGACGCGCTTGAGGCCCGCATCGACGACCTTGATATTATGGAGGTATTCCTTCGAGTAGGGTCGGAATCCGTGGCCGGTGGTGTCAAGGCCGAGGAGGTGCAGGAAGAACACGAGGCGGTCTTCGCGCAGCGCGGCGTTGAGCGTTGCGTTGGTCTTTGCGGCGGAGAAGAGCGCGTCGACTCGCTCGAACACCCACGTGTCCAGTGCCGTCGCATCCGCCGTGAAGTCCTCCGCTTCGGCCGTGTACATATCCGCATCCACGCGGCCGGGGACGGCGCCCTCCTTGAACATGGGCAGGATGTCCGGGGAGCCCCAGCTCCAGGTATGGCGGGAGCGGTTGAAGACGCTGTCGAAGTTGACGGGATTGAGCTTCCATCCGGTGGTGACGGCGGAGACGTCTTCATAGAGGCCGGCGATCAGGGCGACATGGCCAGGGCGGGATTCGGTGGGGACGCGGGTGTGGGAGACGCCGAAGGTGCCGTGGTGGAGGACGCGGGAACGGAGGAAGGGCATGAGGGGGCGGGGGGTGTCGGGGGAGGGGTCGTGGGGGGAGGGAGAGGGGTCAGGGAAGGATTGGAAGGCTTTATCGGCGCGGAGACCGTCGCCTTGATTGTATTGTTAGTATCGATCCCGCAGCATTTAGTTGATTAGTGTAGCTGTGAAGGAGACGATGTAGGTGGCTCGGAGAATAGAAGCTGGGGACATACCCACGATCAACACCAACCGCTTTGCCGGCGCCTCCACCTCTTCCACCTTATGCGCCTTCATTCCGCTCACGATCGGACTGACGAAATAAATGTCGAAGATGCTGTAGATGTACACCACGTGAAAGATGACGGCGATGGCCAGGAAGCCTTTCCGGCCGAGAGGAGCCATGATGGAAGGAGAAGTAATGAGCGGCGCGTCTCAAGACGAGACAATTGATTGATTGGGTTGGGGATGTGGCTCCCAAGGGAGAGAGAAGAAAGGAAGCGTTCACAGGCACGGGGTTGAGGGTTTGGCCATGGTCATAAACAAATGATTTTGGATGTTGGAATCAAGTACCTAAGTTAGAGGAATAATAGCTAGTTACTTAAATTACGGAGGCAGCTACTAGGACGCTAGGAGCGGTAATATATTAGTAATGTATTCGTAACCGTGCACGATATGGGGAAAACTGTCGAACCTTGATATATCTAATTACCCCCCTCTTCTGTCATGGCGCCCAAACCACTAAGGATTTAGTAGCTGGTAACGCTGTTGAATTGCTAAAGAGAAAAGGAAAAGATTTCTCTCACTGCGATCTGCTATTATTTACATCTGTGAGCAAACCGTCTACCTATCCCTGATTCTGCCTTAGGCCGCAAGGCCACAACACACAGACTGGTCGAAGCCCAAGACTGTCACATCGTCTAGATTCTTAGAGGGGCCCCTTTTAGGGATTTAGCTTGGTTGGGTAGATTCATCAAAAACCTCTCCCTACTCAGCTACTCTGATCTGACTCCCGTTTGAGACTCTGAGAGCTCGCATTGGTGCCAAGGGCCTAATGGTCACAGGGACATAATCGCATAACCCTTAATGGAGAGGAAGAACCGACTGAATTAACGAGCTAACGAATGATCTGAACCTGTATGTGTTGAAGAATGAAATGGGTTCCTCGCCATTATAAACGACAGACTATTTAGGTGACCACCTTCGCAATTTCTCTTCCAACCCCCATGAAGCTCGGACTAATAGTATTTAGGGTCATTTGGATCGGTGAGGTCGAACACCACAGCACTATGCGGTTTAGCTCCTCCACGATTCGCGAACTCTCGCGGGAAGTCAATCGTGCGATTGAAGCTGAGTCCGCCATCCGGCAAGATGTCAATGTAAAGAGCCTGGAAATCTGCCGGCGTGTTGATCACACCGATTTCACCAGTCTGGACAAAGTAGTCCGTGACGACAATATGCTTTTGGTCGGGAGTGACCTTGATGTAGTGGGGCCCGATAGTGTCTTGGTCTTCATCAGGATTGTCAAGGCGTTTGACATTATCAAGATCACTGATATCAAGAGCCGCAATGTGGTTCGCTGTGGTAAGCGTGAAGTAGGCGTATTTGCCGTCTTGCGTGATATCGGAACTGGAAGCTGTCAGTCATAGTTGCTCGAAGAGGATTCGCAACCTACTAAATAGCCACTGTGTCCCGAGCCTTTGGTCCCAGGTCGTAGAGGGGTTCTGCGACTCCTTGCTTTCCATTTCCGTCTTTGCGGAACGGATAAATTACCCAAACTTGACCCAGGTGGACGGCTGTAGCAAGAGCAGCAGATTCCGGGTTCCCGGGGATGAACTTGACGTCCTGGATCCCGCCCCCCTTGAAAGAAGTTAGCAGATTCCGATAAGTTACGAAGAGCAACGTACGTTTGGTATAGTGATGGTGCTGATGATCTCTCGTGTAGGCAAATCCCAAAGTCGTAGTGTGTTCGCCTTCGCAATTCCCAATGTTGGCTTGAGGATTGAGATAGGGACAACGAAATCCGAGGTCAGAATCACATCCCGTTCGAAGTCGATTGTCAGCCCGTGAGGACTGAACTGCTCTCCTAGAATATTGAGGAGGCCGCTGACATCTTCGGGCCATTCATGAATGACATTAAAGTTCGCATCAGTCTCAACAAGTCGTCCTGGAGATGTGCCGACAGCAGCTGCACCCTGTCAGACCTTGCAATAGGGATGGACAAAAGAAACTCACAGCCCATGTATGTAATGAAGAATCCTCTGTGTCTGGGTTAGACCTGACATCGAATATTTGTGGGTATGACTTACCCATCTGGCTTGGCCCTGATCTCATCAACGATGGAAGAAAGCAAAGCGCGATTGCTTTTCTTGAATGTTGGGTGATACGGGTCGGAGGTATCGAAGTAGAACGCAGTGTCCTATACCATCAGTCTGCTATGATATTCGGAGCAAGGCGGCTACTCACCTGGGTCTTCAACAAGGACAGAAGTCCCCCTCCGATCAATGTCTTCCCGTCAAGCGACGGACCGAGATGATGAGGACTGTTGCCGCTCGATGGTACGTCCGTGATCCAAAGAAGCGTGCCAAAGGTGTCCTATCTTTTGTCAATCTCTTATCATCGTCATCGCGTCCTGTATAAGTGTGGGATTGGCTCTAGAAGGCAGCAAAGTTCAAACTCACATCATCAAGACTATACGTGGCCAAGAAGTCTGAAATCAATGTCAGTGATCTTTCAAGAAGCACCTACGTTGCGCACTCACCCTTGTGCTGGTTGTCTCCTGCCGCAGTCCAAAAGTAGCCAATCTTCTTCGGCTTGATGTTGCTGCCTTCAAAGGGAGGGCTCTCCAACGGTGGGGTCGGCACCTGGAGAATTGGAAGAGGAGGAGCAGCGTTCGGGAGCAGCGGGACTGTCACTCCAGGGATCGACGGAATGAGAGGCGGCAAAGAGATGGAGAGTGCATTGCTGCATGCGAGAAGCGCGCCAACTGTAAGGCTCTTGGATAAGAAGGTCATCTTGGAGCAAATAATAGACTCAAATGAACTCGAAAAGTTGCCTGCGACCTTTTGAGCGGATTGGTGATGACTATGAAGGAATATATATCTCCCTACTTACCTGGTCACGCGACTGAAGAGAATGAACTTCAACCCCATCTCCTCTGAAGCCAAAGATATAACAATTCGTGGCTTTTCTTGCATCATATTCTGGTGATGACCTTGATGAGAATTGAGACTGATCTTGGAACTCAGGAGAAGGCAAATTCAACAGGCTTGCACTATAGAAAGGATAAAGAGCAATGGGGTGTCTAGAAGAGCCAAATTTGGATGACTATGGCCCGCAAGTCCGCCGAATTGTTGTCGAATTTCCCAAACTGGACACTCATCGACAGGACAGAAGACGGAACTGGCACCATCCTACCTAACTAGGCGAATTATTGCCATGAACCTGGAAATGAAAACAGGGGTGATGGCGATCTCTGTTCATGGAGCTGCCAAGAATCGTGAGAACGATCGCAGTTTGTATCCCACGGTGTGTTCAAAAGCTTCCGAAAAGGCGACGTGTTGCGCTCAGACTTCGAATTAAGGGGTGCGGCTCGATCTGATTGGAGAGGAGGTGATAGGCTGCGAGTTGAATGGAGACGAGAAGTTCCACTCTTTGATAGGATATATTGACACTGAAGTGACTGAACGTGCGTTGACGTAGATGGCTGGATATGCTCGTTCGCCGTCCTCTTTGTCGGGGTGAACTTCGAAAAACAAATCAGATTTACGTAACTCAGGAGCCGATCAGCTAATGCTGCGTCGTTCCAATCTAGCGGTAATAATTTTGCAAGGTCCATTTCCCTCATTTCATCTCTACCTGGTTCCTTGTAGGAGTATATCGGCCTAGACCAAGGCGAAGTCACCGAAAAAGAGCGCCTAAAGTCTTGGTTTTGAAGATATTCAGGAGCCAGTGTAATCAACTCTCCGAGAATGTGGTACAGCGGGAGACTCAAAAAACAACAATTCTGTTCAGGTGGTCGAACCTGGAGTGAAAAACAGCCATAAAGAATAACCTTATGAAAATCAAGCAATCGAAATGTCGATCCCCGCTCTTGACGAAGCTTATTGGCACTTTTGTAACTTTAAATTGAACATCATCACTGCAGCCATGAAATTCAACGTGCCCTAGCCTTTTTCAGATATTGTGATGCTGTTTTAGTGGTCAAAATTGCATGGTGTTGTCCATTCAGCCTCCAGGGTTTGATGCCAAGAATGGCGTTATTTCGTGACAATGACACAATTGACATTGCTTTTGTCCTGGCCTCATTTCGAAGTCCATCAAGCAATTTGAGGCCATTCCATTATCCATATATTCCAACGGTGAGAAAATGTTCGGATACGATGAGTAAGTTCAATGATCGACATTCAGTATACTGTTCAAAGAGACGCCACACTCATCCGCTGAATGTCGCCATTTTATTGGAGCCTCCCGTCATCGCAAAGTGATCATGAATGGTATTCTAGAGATTCCTGCATAAATGTCTTAGGGAATGCTAATATGTTTTTCCATTGTCCTCTGCATCGTCTTTGGGAGTGTCTGGAAGGCGGACTTGCACGCAAATTCGCGTACAGATTTTCTTGATCTCCAGGTATGGCAATGTTATGTCGAATGCTCGTTGTTCTTTTGGCGGTTGTTGTCGATAGCGTTCAGAGTGCTGCTGTTACTTCGGGTGACGTATATTCTGGCCAACCGATCAACGGAGACAAAGGCGCTCCATTGCTTGGTAAGTTGGAACGATCCATTCCATAGACCCTGACTAATACCCACTCAGGAGGCACGAATAAAGCGATCGATCTTCAGAACCCCGATAATCTCGGCGCCCAATCCACTGACAGCGGATCTGTCCCGAACTTGAAATGGAGTTTTTCAGATAGCAAGACAAGGCTCCTGCCGGGAGGATGGGTTCGACAGCAGGTCACTTCCGATCTCCCATCGAGTCATGATATTGCTGCCGCCCAGCAACATTTGAAGAAGGGAGCAATTCGCGAGTTGCATTGGCATCGGGTGGTTTGTACATCCGAGCCTTGAAGGACCTGGCCACCTGCTGACTGTTTCAGGCTGAATGGGGATACGTCTATGCTGGAGAAGTTCTTGTATCCGCCGTCGACGAATTTGGAAGATATCAAGTGGAGCGTCTTGGTGTTGGAGATATTTGGTACTTTCCAAAGGGAGAAGCGCACACTATACAAGGTCTGCATGACGAAAACGAGTACCTCCTGGTCTTCGATGACGGGAACTTTGATGCTGTGGGGTGCGTGCTCCTCAAGTGCCTTTGTCCAAAGTCTCCAAGCTGATTTTGTCAGTGTCACGTTCAACATCGATGACTGGATTAGTCATACGCCAAAATCCATCCTTGCTAAAAACTTCGGGCTTCCCGAGTCCGTGTTCGGTTCGGTTCCCTCCCCGAATCCTTATATCCTCAATGCGACAGTGGACACTCGAAACGTCACTGGCCCAGCTGGCGAACTCAAAGGTAATAGTTCGTACGTCTATCGATCGGCAGATCATCCTACAGAACCAGTCCCTGGACGAGGCGGCACCCTTCGAATCGTTGATACCAAGACCTTCCCAATTGCGACTACCCTTGCTGCAACCATCGTCACACTGAAGCCAAAGGGACTGAGAGAGCTTCATTGGCACCCAAATGTGAGTACAAAGTCAACCACACTCCGCTTGCTAACAACCACAGGCCGAGGAATGGCTCTATTTCCACAAAGGCGAAGCCCGAGCCACCGTCTTCATCGGAAACTCGAATGCGAGGACTTTCGACTTCAGCGCAGGCGACACGGGGGTGTTCCCGGACAATAGCGGTAAGTCCACAACAAATGCGGAGAGCGAAAGCTAACTGAACCAGGCCATTACATCGAGAACATCTCCGAAACGGAAGAACTTGTGTGGATTGAGATATACAAGAGTGACCGCGTTGCTGATATCTCATTAACCCAATGGCTGGCACTGACTCCTGCTGATATCGTGGCAAATGTGCTGAAGATTCCAATTGATATTGCCTTGTCATTGAAGAAAGAGAAGCAAGTGCTAATTGAGGGATAAGGCTCATAGATTTTAGGATATCTAGTTGACAGTTCGCGGTTCAGACGCGCTCAGTAATGTGAGAGAGAGAGATTCATACGCCCGTCAGGCCTCTCGGCGAGGCCCATGTGGGGAACTACCTAAGCTGACTAATTACATACATTGCGCTCAGTAATGTATAATAGGTGGGGAAGGTTGTCCTCGCGCGGTGACTGATTAAGTCACGTGATAAACATCTGTTTCGTTATAGACCAATCATAGCACAGGATTCCTACATCACGTGATCGGTGTATAATTCGAAAGTTGGTGGGGTGTATTTGACGCATCTCAATGTACCTCTCCTGGATTCCCTCTCCCGGGCTATTATTAAATTCTGCGAACAAAGGTAATACTTATAGTAGACAGTTTCATGGACTCTTCAACCAACTAATCTCATGCTCAGCATCGCCTCCCATCCATCGCTCGAACCGAAGTACAGCAGATCACCCACACCTCACCCAATTAAACTCAAGAACACTGGCTATAAATCCCAAAAGATCCAAAGATCTAATCAAACAACCGATCCGGGTTCCTTCTTCTCCGACTCCTGCGGCACCTCCGCCCTGAGCGTGCCTTTGTCCGTCAACCCCATCTCCGCCGCGAACGTCGTGGTCGCCTTCCAGTGCGCGCTCGTCAAAGGCGTCGTCTCCTCCATCATCTTGTCGACCTGTTCGAGCGATAGGCCCTTAGTCTCGTAGATGAGGAAGTAGGCGTAGAAGAAGCATAAGATGCAGAGGCCGCCCCAGATGAAGAAGACCTTGGCCTTGAGGTCGCCGTACTGCTTGTCGACCATGTAGGGGGTGATGACGGCGATGATCTATATCACGAAGGTTAGAACTGAGCGGGTTTTTTATGGAGTTTGTCGGGTGAAGGGAGTACTTACGCAGTTCCAGAGCCAGTTGGATGCCGTAGAGAGACCGACGCCACGCGAACGGATCTGAAGCGGGAAGATCTCGCCGATGATGACCCACGCGCCCGGTCCCCAGGTGGTGGCGAAGAAGAAGATGTAGATGCAGATGAAGGAGATCATAGCCTTGACGGTGTGCGGGTTATCGCCATCGACGGTGCCCGCAATGGCGACGATGAACTCGCAGATCAACATGCCCAGCGCACCCCAGATGAGCAGCGGGCGACGGCCGAACCGCTCGATGGCCCAGAAAGAGAGGGGAGTGGAGAGGACGTTGACGAGGGTGGTGATGAGGGAGATGAGGAAGGGGTTGTCGATGGTGCCGAGTTGCTGGAAGAAGGTAGTGCCGAAGTAGAAGATGAAGTTGATGCCGGTCCATTGCTGCATCATCTGGAGGGAGGTGCCGAGGATGGTGCGGCGGAGGTTGCTGTTCGGCCTCCAGAGACTGCCCTTGAAGCAGTTCGCCCAGCTGCTGAAGTAGCTGCCCTGCGGGATCACCTGCATTTCGTACTCGTGGTTCGCGACGATCTCGGCCAGTTCCTGCTCGATCAGCTCGGAGTCCACCGCCTGGCCACGGACGCGGGCGAGGACGCCGCGGGCCCTCTCGAGGTTGCCTTTCTTGACGAAGTAGCGCGGGGATTCGGGGAGGAAGAAGAGCCCGATCGCCAAGATGATGGCCCAGAGCATCTGCAGTGCGATTGGGACGCGGTAGGAGGAGGTGTCGGTGAAATCCTGGGTGCCATACGCGACGCACGACGCAAGCAGCAGGCCGATGGTGATGCAGAATTGGTATCCGGAGACCAGCGCGCCGCGGATCTTCCGAGGCGCAATCTCCGACATGTACAGGATAATGGTGGCGGACACGAAGCCGACCCCGAAACCGGCGATCAGACGACCGGGAATGATCAGCCCGAGGCCGGAGTTAGATGCGGTTTGGAGAACGACACCGACGAGGAAGACGAGGCAGCCGAAAATGACGGTGGTTCGACGACCGATGAAATCAGCCAGGTCACCGGCAATGATGGCACCCAAGAAGGTTCCGAGCGAAAGAATGGAGACGATCAGCGACTTCTTCCATGACGGGATGGCGAATTGGTCCTTGGTGGCCTCGTCGTCGAGCAGCGAGTAAGGGAGGCCCGTTTGAAGGTGGATATAATATCTGCGCACTGTTATTCGGCCGATCCTCGTCATTTTCATTCATTTGCAGCACACGTACGGGATACCCAAGACACCGTTGATATAACCTGAATCGTATCCGAAGAAGATACCTCCAAAGGCGGCGAAGGCGCACATCATGTACGCCTTGAACGTCACGGGCGCCTCGATGCGCTCGACATCGGTCGTGGCCCGAATGGCCCCTTGTGAAAGAGACATGATTAATGTGGTGCTGGGCGCTCAGCGCAATGTATATAACAGATTTCAAATCCGGAATTGGGAGATTCTCAAGGGGATAGATTAAAGATAGAACCCTTTGAGGATCTAGGAGAGCTCACTTCCTAGAGAATTGTCCAACGAACAGGAACGTTTGGGGCTCAACGGACTCTGAGGATCGACACGAGAGAGAACGAAGGGAGGAGAACGGGGAACGGATGCGGGGATCGCATGGTAAAATATACCTCAAGGACGCATGCAGAGCGAATTGGTTGCCCAGGGTCACTCCGACGGGTCCAGCACGGATCCAGCACGGATCCAGGATGAAAATGAGGGACAAGTATAGAGAAAGGATGCGAGCTACGAATAGAACAATGGCATTCCATTCCTGATTGGGATGCTGGCCGATCAATGGTACATTGTCCCCCAGTAAACCCCATTCCCCACATCACGAAACCACATTACTTTCGGGTGCACGGCTTTCCTGTCAGGTAATTGTTCCATTTGGCCATACTACTTACTCTAAGAATTACTAGGGCCATTGAAATTTGGAATCGGCTGATACTGGCCGTAGGGAGTAGCTAGCGTCGTTATAAGCTAATAGGACGGTTGGCATCATTATCAAACCATGACTTTGACACCGTAGACGGTTTGAGGATCACGAGCATGGAAAAATTGAAGCTGAGGCAATGTTTACTGTGTGGATAGAGTTTTTTATTTTGTATGGTACGGTACTCCTTCAAGGTCTGAGACCTTCTAGATTACAGTTCTCCTCATGCCGTGTCTTCCATGCCGTGCCTTCTCCGTCTCTTCCCAACCTCCTTACCTCCACAATCTCTCCTCTTCCCCAGCAATTAGCATGCCTGCACACTCTGGAGTCTGGACTCGGGGATTCTCCGGAGCACCAAGGAACACATCCAAACCTCCATCGCCTCCGGCCTCCATCACCGGCGCTCTAACTCTCCAACGCCTTCGGGGCCCCCAATATCCCAGGCAAATGCTCCCCAAGCAGCGCAGCAAGGCAGTCGACGTTGCAACGGAAAACCGCCATCCCTGGGTTGCGTCAGTGGAGAAAAGCTCGATGAGCTTAGTGTCCGGGGGATGATTAAGGCCTAGGCGTTCCCCCCTGCGGTGGCGCGTTAGTTCATCTCCCATTGGGCCCTGGGCTGTTGGATCGCAAGTTTCTCGACGCCAACTGGACGCCATGCAGGCTCTGAAATCACGGGGAGGACGCCCAAAGCTTGAGAAAGGCTTTGCGACCGCTAGCCTTTTGCCATTCGCCTTGCCTAGTAGCTTGTAGGTTTCCATGGTGTCGGCCTGTCGCGGACTCCCGAAGTCCCGATATGTATCCTGTGACATTCCCCGCCAAAAGGCGTAAATAGTCTGGCCAACGATCGGCCCTAGCTGTAAGCCGCAGGTTTAAGATTTCTGTTGGTCGGCCCACTCGTCAATTTGAGGGGTTTCTCCCGTGCTTAGCGGCACCTGCCTGGGTTCGTGCCAATTACAGGACGAGCTGGTGAGCATTGGATAAATGAGGAGTTTGGAGGGTTGTGGCATGTTGATGCAGAGATGAGGGATGCGACCATGCGGCTTCGTCATCTAAGGTATTCTCCTCCGCGTCCCGTACCGATACCGTACCGTACCGTCCCATAAGCAGCTCGAGGACTTCCATGGCAAGTTTATCCGGATATGATATTGCGGCGGAAAACCGTCGTTGGAGAATGGAGGCTGGACGGAAATTTTTCGATATCAACGTCAGCATTTAGGCGCTACCGATCCCCAAATTGGAAAAAGCATGTGCAAGTGGGTACTATTTCAACGTCGAGAAAAACTCAGAAAATTGCATCCGTTGATCTTATCCCTTTGAAGGACTCTCCCTGTCTTCGGTCAACGCCGAGCATCCAACCCCCTGTACCGAACAGCGATGGCTCTTGGTTGGTTCATGGGCGGATGGAGCCATGGAAAGGGAACTGGACTTTGAAGCTTTGAAGCCGTGATCGCGAAATTAGCTGGGCTTTCAGCATTCCTAGCAACACCAATCGAACGAGTTTCGAGCAGTCCGACTCGAACCTCGTCCCCATCTCCGCGGTCTTGGCCAACCCAAGTCACCCGTGGCGTGGTTCATCCAAATGTTGTGCGACTCTGCGCGATGCCGTCGCGAAGGAGCATCCGTTGTTTACAGTGTTTCCGGAACTCCCGCGACAGTGTCTCAGACCGCCGCCTACCCTGTGCTGGTCGAGTCTACATAGCAGACATCGTGCTCCCCAAGAGCTGAGGGCTGGAAACAAGGACGAGACATCAGCCGCTGCGGTGCAATTACGAGTCTGGCAAACACTCCTTTGCGTACCGAAGTACAAGCGTACAACAGATGGGATGGTATAATTGATCTGCAATTTCCTAGCTAGCTATGAGAGCCTGGCTGTTACACGATACATTGCTAAATCTACCTGGCTCACAGTATCTCGGGAATAGCCACCAACTTACGGCTCACCATATCCGCTTTAACTTCCGCCGAGTTCATCTTCTTTTCCGCTCATCCTCTTTTTTTTATAAAAAGTCTTTCCGTCCTCAGTTCTCCACTCCACCAATGCGCAATTACGCCCCTTGTACACATACCAAGCTTTCTGGTTCACCGTCCGTTCCGCAAGGTTATGATCCTTGTCGCCACTAGACAACGCCAATTGCTGCACCACAGCGCCGCTGATGAAACCGTAAGGTAGGATTGTCCCGAAGGTCAGTCCGTTACTGGTTGCAGGAAGAATAATACTGGCATGGGGTGGGTTTCTACCACTCTTCCTGGCTTGTCATCGAATGATATTGTATGGCCGCCTAAGCGTGACTTGAGACGACAATATGAGATGCGGGGATCGTGAAAGGCAGGTGGTGTCAGAAGGAAGGGATACTACTGCACGTCACGCTCCTTATTGCGGCTGATCGATCATTCGATTATGCATTGGATGCCATGGTCGTAGTCGCCATGAGGATTGCCTCTGCTAGCGGAATGGGAGCGCAAGATGACAGTGCATGGAAAGCCAAGGTGGTTGGATGGTATTCACGGTGTTTGCCACGTTCCACCTCATCTCGCCTACCTAAACTGGTCAAGAATATTCATGATTACACATAATTCATCAGGTACCTGACTGGTGCGACCGATGTTCTTCGGGCGAATCAAGATCGTTGAAGCAGGAAATATTGTGGTGCGGTAATCCACCTACCAAGAATGTCCACGTGCTTTCAATATGTACGTAGTATTGACAACAAACCAATATTCTACTGCCACCAGGACCGTAACTTCGGATCACACCATAGAAGAACTCTTTCAGTCATCTGGCATCTGAATCTCATCCGCCGCTCGTCGAACTCAACCTAACAACCCAGCCTCCTCGTTTCCAGACCCACGAGGATCTAGCAATTCTTCCGCTCGGTACCACCATGCCATCTACCTATCCATCTCACAATCATGCCAGGGCATCCAGAACCCGTCACCAACACATCCCACACCTCCTGAGCCCTGACTAGTCGTTTCTCGTTACCCAGTCCCACGGTATGACAACCTTCACAGAGGCACGAAACACCGCATTGCCATTCCCCCCAAGCCACAACCTTCTAGCGCAGTTCTGGAACTTCCTAACTCCCGCTCCCGTCCGAACCACAATATCGTCGACTCGTGGTCCATGGATCCCTTTCACAACGACTTGCGGGTCCCAATCACCAAACACCGGGTGAGTGGTGAAGCATCGAGGAACCACTAACCCACGACTATGCGCCCATGTGCGACGCGACCCAGCCGACCAGTACGGCGGTACATGTATCACCACCTATCGGGCACCGTACGTCCGTACCGTACCGTGTCTACATACTTTGGTGGCCGATTATTAAGCGACGACCAACCGTCTGACTACGGACATAACTTGGTAGTTTGCTTCATGTCTTCATCGAATTTCTAGTTAAACAGGGGATTAAACAATCAACATATCTAGGAGTCTAGACCCTCGCGATGTGACTCGGTCCAGCCTGAGGTGCATTCGGCAGTTCCTACGAACGGGATCCAAAACCCTTCGTTGGCACCGGAGATTACTGTTTCGGTATCCGTGCCCCATGGCCGCCCCACAACCTCTGGTTGTGGGTGCTCCCACACCAAAAGTCAAACCCACGCCAAAAGTACAATTTTACTACCATCATCTATATATCAGAACTCAGGATGTAAATCGATAAAAAAACCGAGATCCTCCGTACTAGTAGGTTGATCGAGTACAGGAGATGGTTCCTGCTGGTTTTCCTGTTGTTTTTCCCGCCGCCAGTCCCGCTGTGCCTTCCTAATTGCCGCCTCCCGCTCCTTCTGACCACGCGCTTCAACGTAGCGCTTCGCCTCACTAGCATATAATGATCCGGTCTGGCTAAGTCCTGTTTTAACCTGGCGGCGACTCTTTTTGGTTTGCTGGCGTTGTGTGGCCGAAACGGACCCCTTATACGCCTCGATCTCTTCGACTGCCTTGATCAATGACTCCGTAGCTTGGCGAACGCGACGTTGGTATTTCCGACTAGAAAGTAGGGCCTCAGGCGTATTTATGATCTTCTGTTGTCTCCGGCGTACCGTACGGATGGTATTTGGTGGAGATGCACTCGGTGTTGCCGTAATACTTGACGTTGGTGGCGTGCCATTAAATATCCGAAGCTCCTCTGCCTCTTGGTCAACCTGTTGCCGAAGGGTTGGTAAAATCTGCTCAGGATCCCATGGCCAAAGACCCCTCTCTTTAAAAGCGTGTCGAATCGTACGCGATTTGAAGGCGTTTTGGCGGATTTGGGGCATTTCTGTAAGGAATGAGGCCTTGTCCGCTGCGTCGAATCCCCACCGTGAGATATGCGTATTTGTCTGCCGGAAGTAGTGTTTCAACGCAAGAAACGGCTTCCCATCGAGCGGCTGAAGGAAATGGGTCGTATGCGGGGGAAATGGGAAAAGAATAATATCAACTTTTTCGCAGAATTCAATGAACTCATGGGTAAGATGCGAAGCGTGGTTATCCATTAAGAGCAGTCGTTTCCCCTTCTCAGCCCGGTGTCTTGTATACCGATGGAAATGCTGGATCCAATCGAAGGCAATAAGGTCGTTTGACCACCCAGACTTAGAGATATTGATACAGTAATCGTCTGGAATCTGGCCTTCGTACCATCGTTCAAGATGGTTCTCGCCCTTTAGGATAAAGTAGGGTGGAAGAACAAAACCATCAGCAGCGATACACTCGATATCCGTAACCGATTCGCCTGACTCCGTACTAGGACTGCCTCGTTTTGCCCCCGGTCGGAAACTGACTACTTTTTGGCGCTTCCCTTCACCAAGGCGGAAGCCACTTTCGTCGAAATTATATATATTCCGGGCCTCGATTCCATGTTCTTGAATCTGCTCCTGAAGGAGTTGAAACCAATGCTGTATATGTCCAAGATCCTCAGCACGTAGGCGGTCGTCTTTAACTGGTTTTTGGTCGATAAGCGGAAGGGTATGGCGCTTAATAAACTTGTATTTCCAGTTCTTGCTAACGTGGGGTGGTGGCTGGGTTGTATCGAGCGCGTTTCTTCGGAGCATAGAGTTGGCGCACGCTTCGATTTCTGTAGGCGTAGGAGGCGCTCCCCACTCATCAAGCTGGTGGATCCAAGCTAGGAGAGCCTTTTCTTGTAGCTGATCGAGTTTGGTCGCTTGTACGAACGGAGAACGGTTGGAATAGGATGTTTTCCCTTGAAGGCGACCTCGAAGGACGAACTGGCTGATTTGGAATTCACGCGCTAACGCTGAAACGTTAACCGATTTTCCTGCTTTTTTTTGCTCTGTAGCCTTCTTGAGTGCTTTCTGTATAGTCTCTTCTGGATATTTGACGCGTTTAGGCATGTTTGGTGGTATAGATTTGAAGATGATGGTAAAATTGTACTTTTGGCGTGGGTTTTACTTTTGGTGTGGGAGCACCCACAACCAGAGGTTGTGGGGCGGCCATGGGGCACGGATATCCCGTAACCTGGCTGGGAGTCTGGGACCGATGCTACCGTGAAGCCGACGAGGCCCGGTAGGATCCGATGAAATGTGGGTACAATATCCTGGATTTTTCTTGGGTCGATTTCAGTTCGCCAGGCGTCGTCGTTTCTACTATCGTCTAGATTAGCTTCTTGGAAGGCCAGCCGATTGGATTCGCTAACGTTAGATTTTGGTGCCGAGGATGTTGGTTTTCTCCTTATTGGCTGACGAGTCTAAGTTATGAGAACGCGCTGGAAGCCTGGAGCCCTAGAGAGGGATCTCGGACAGGAAGGCTGGCAAATTGGTCGGTGTGGACGCTGTGAAGAGGTGGTGGAGCATCTCACGTCGAAATGCAACGTCAACCCACATCATGTTTTTCTCCATGCGATGGATGGGTTGGGATTTGGGGCTGGATGGAGTTGGGTGCCTGCTGGCCGCTGGGGTATGCATTTGACCTACTGAATAAGCTAAGCTGGATTGATATCCTATCCTGCTTTTCAGGATGGACTTTAGTCTTTGATCGAGGACGGATAGGTGTGTTCATGTTTCGACTCGTCAATTAATTATTAGGTGTTGGTACTGCGATCACAGAAGGATGGGTATTCCATCATCGAGTCAAACGGAGCTAGCTCAAGGAGCAAGGGAACCAGAAGATGAAGTCCAGCTTTTCCAAAGTTTCCGAGTCATGATATGATTTCATGAACTGGATTCATTTGAGCACCCTATTCTTCTTCTTCACTACCCCATGTTTGTCCTGTTCATGTTTCTGCAAATTGTCCCGACGACCATATTTATTCCCGCACCGCGTGCACACAAACTCCAACTTCTCCTCTTCGCGCGCATGCACCTTCTCCACGTGTCGCTTCAGATTCTTCTTCCTGTTCGATAGCTGTCCCGTCTCCAGTGGGATATATTCGCAGAGCGTGCATTGAAGAGGGGGGGACGGCATGGGGCTGCCCGCAGTCGACTCGCACGGCTGCGTGATGGGCGATGAGTCCAGCTCAGAGCGGTTCCCCGGCGATCCGAATACAGACGTATACAGCGTTTCAGGCGTGCTGTTCGTGCTGTTCGTGCTGTTTCCTGCTGTCTCATCGATCCTCTTCCCGATCATGTTTGCTGGACTAGCAGCAGATACCGAATGTGCCGAAGACTGGGCCCCAAGGACGTCACAGATATCTTGCACGGAATTCCAGATGTTATCTGCCTGGTCAGGGAGAGCTGCCTGACGGGCGCCAAGAGCTTCAAGAATTTTGGCCGCATATAAGTGTGCATCGGTGCCTGGACGGGACGCCTGAGGGTAAAGATTAAATCGACCTGGAATTGATATTTGGGTTGTCGGAGAGACTTACGATAGGAACATTGAGATCCAGATTCTCAATGTCGACATCGGCAGTGCCGAGTTTCCCACATGACGCTTCCATAAGCGTCGCGGGCAATAGAAAAGACAAAAACGTACGCTCAATGTAGTGATGTGGCTCAGTGAAGCTTTGAAGAGGTAGCGAGCGCAAAATATGATCCATCACGGGATGAAACTGAGCGCTGCCCGGATCGGTTGCACTATATTTAAAGCGATATTCGGACATAGTCGAGGATATCCATTCCCACCCACCACGAAATACAGCTGGGAACGAGCGAAATAGTTCGAAGTCTTCCGGCGTTGCGACCCGGATCTCTTCGTGGTCAATGCAAGCCAGCTGATCGACGGCATCTTTCACCTGCTCAATGGATACAACCGCAAACTGCTGAGCTTCGATTCTCAGAAGGTCTCCCCACGGGACGATGTAGTTGGGATACTGCAATTCAAGCATGGTGCGAGTCACAAACATTATGGCAATAAGGCATGCCCATGGAAAGCTTTCTGATAGCGCGATGTGATTTTCGTCGTGAAGAGATCGAAACGAGCGAAATCCAAGCGCCAGCAAGGCATCTCGAGACTGGAGTTCAACCGGCAAGAGGGGCGCAACGATATCCCGGAAACGCTGGTGAACGAGAGTCGCCCGGTCGCAAAGTTGGTGAATTAAGCTACAGCGAATGCAGCAGTCTGGTCCACCTAAGGATTGAAAAAGCGATCCAGTCGTCATTCGCGCTGCAGAAGCAATACGCGATGGCTGCGCTGCAGCTGCCAGAGCAATAGTTGGGATTGCTGGCTGGAGATCCTGGACTATCTCCACTGGGCTGACTGCCTGGTCAGTGGTCTGTGCGAAGGGATGAGAAGCGCCGGGAGCAATGTTTCCATCGAAACCGACGTCTTTCAGAGGCCCAACGTGTGGGGAAATTCCAGCCCCAACGGTGCGGTAGCGAAGCATACCCGGACCCGGCCAGGTGTAGCTTTCTAGAGGCACGCCAGCATCGCCGTCGAGGGCCGACAGAGAGGAACCAAATCGGGAAACAGGATTGGAAATACGTGGGCGATAGATATCCCCGGACACAGGCCCGGTAGGATGAGACGCGCTCACGGAGCCGACAAAGGGTTCTCCTGGAAGCTCATACGGAACTGAATCCGACGGAACTGGATCCGACGAGAGTTCTGATGGCACATCGATGTTCGGAAGATATGGCGGTGGAGGTGCGCCGTCATCTTGACGCTTCCGCTTTTGGGAGGTAGAGAGCTTCTTCATTTTCAAGCTTCTTCTACAGAACCTCTGAAAGGAAGATTCCCGATGGACGGATTGGACCTCTTCACGTTCAACAGCGACACTGTCGCGATAGTTCTGTATGTGTTGTTCACGGGGAGGGCTGGCCTCCCGCTGAAAGCGAGGGTTGCGAGATTCACGGAAACTACAGGTGAACCTACGACATTTAGCCTCTCTATACGATTATCCCACACAACCAAACTAGGACGACGACTTACTTGACTGCCCGAACAACCTCACTTTTCAATAAGCTTCGGCCATTCTCATTAGAAGGGGATGGGTGGGTTTCTTCAATATGACGAGAAGTGGTCGTGCTGAAAATGATGGTGAATGGCATTGTCAAGACGTAGTTGGGAGGCAAGGGACGGTTGTAAGTTATCTGCCGGCGACAATCTCACTCGCAAAGGCAACTGGTCCTTTTAGTCTAAGAGATTTGTTTAGCACACTGCATCGACGGTCCTCCAAATATTCTCGAAGCGCGTTGAAGGACTGTTGGCAATATATCGAGGTGTCGAGGCATCGGCATTACCGTATCCATCGTCGCCCTTCGACCTATGCAGTGTGACGGGCAGGTAAGTCCTCCACTAATTGGCGAATTTTGCCAGGGGATGGCAGAATCCATCATTCTAGTGATTTGGAGGACTTCGTCGCTCCTTATTGGCAAGTCGCCGCGAGCAGGTGCTGCTTTTGGGTAACTGCATTATGAGAGGCCTCAAGCGTTTTCCGGACGGCGAGAGGGCGAGCAGGTCCTCCAGACAGGGGCATGGCGTGCGTAGGTGTCGGCCTCCTTTCCTTCGTCTGGCGATTCCTCCCAGTCCTTCATGGATTGCTGACTGCTTTGATAACGTCAGGCTGGATAAAGAAATGTGAGTGACATGTCTGCGTAAGTTATCAGCGTTTTGTTACGTCTGAATAATTGTTAGATTTCACATACCTTGGTGCCATGGATCCGGCCAATCAGTCGATGGCAGTCTTCTCGCTCATATTTTTGGCTGACTCCACAGATAAATCTGGCCATCCGTCGATATCTGAGGAAACAGCATCATCGGAAACGTGGAAAGTAGTTGCACAGCAATGGGTGATATATACATATATGTTAACTTGCTCACCAGTTTAGAATGTCCCCAAGTATGCCTTGAGAACGCCTACAAGGAGGCAGTGTTTACACTGCCCCATCCCGACTGCTTGTGCAGCCTTGCCAGATCATCTATCTAACTTGAATTGCTGTTGACCTTGAAATATATCAAGATTTACAATTCAATGTTTCGATACAGTTGCAGCGATACGCCCGCTTCGTTACCATATACCGGGTCTGATGACCTGGGCAATCTGGGAAATCTGGTCCATCCGCGGAAAGACGATCAGTATTCATGTCGCTCTCCCGCCTCCCGCCCTGTGGCCGAGAAAAGGCGTCGTTGTCGGTGGCGATACTGTTGTGATGGTAAGTATAAGGCTACGAATGAGGTCGAGTTTGTCAGGGCTATCCCTATCTTCGATGCCCGCTGATTGGCCGAATACTCGATCAACCCTTGCACTCCAGCCTTTTAGTTCTCCCGCCCTTTCGCCCTACTACCCCGAACACAATTGCTTTTGAAAAGTGCCGCACAAAGGGCATAACTGACCATGGAGTGGGAAGCTGGCGCGAGGCTTGCTCCAAATGAACCTCTCCAGGACTAGCAATGGCATGAGGTCACTCTGCGCACCCTTGCAACACTGGCCACTGACCACACCCTACTCATGCCGTGGACGCGCACGCGGCAGTCAGCCATTCACAATTAGACCGAGAAGATCAAGAAGTATTCTATAAATGATCTGCTAAATTAGGACAGGGAGTCGAAATGCAGGTTGTCACCCAACCGATAGCCTTCCCTTCCGGATATTCCTCCGACATCGTTCGTGAGCAACCCAACCCTCCTATTCCCTTAGTTACGTCGAAAGAGATATCAAGCGCTTCTCTACCACCCCCGCGGAGCCTCCATCCCCAGCCTTTCAACTTGGACGTCCGATGCGCCCTTGCTCAGATCTTGCTTTGTGCTCCCGTATTTCCCTGGACCCCCTCTCCTCCTCAACCTTCGGCTGCTCCCCCCCCTGCTGTTGGGCTGAAATGGAGCCAACATTATCGTACGGCATGTCGCGTTGGGTCTCTGCCAACCATCGTCCGAGAGGACTCCCGTCCGTCCCGTCCATCTGCGATTGCGGCTCGTTCGGCCTCGGGGCGGTCCAGGTCCGTTCGACTGGGGTCCATTGAGGTCTGCTGCTCGATTCCTAGGTCAAAGGACCACGTGAGCCTCAAGGGGACACTTTTATTAGCACTGGGAGAAGGCTTCGGTACCCGAGAGCTGGCTCCGTTCCCTTCTCCATCCACAGGATTTGGCATCTGGCTGGGCGAGGCCCTGCCGGTTGGCAAGGCGCGGGGGTGCGATGTAAAGCGCGAGAGTGCGGTATTATGAGGGTAAATCCGCAGAGGTAAATACTGATGATATGTCGTAGGTGCCGATTGCATGTATTGATGCCCGTGTTCTCTGATCGAACAAGTGAAGAGAACCCAAGGTTCACTCGCTTTCCACTGGCGGATCGTGGCATTTTAAACTACGTATGAGCACCACGGAGGACAGCTGGTGAAAGTCCTGGACCCGAGGGTCTCACCCTTTTCGCATTCTCGAGGACTTCGCCAGTTTCATCTTCACGGCCAATTGCGTTTTCTCCGTCTACGACGGGTGCAGCCGCTCTGCTATCCCAGGTGGCGTTAACCACACTATCCTCAGTCAGATCTGCAGAATCAGAATGTACGGACCCTGCGAGAGTGTGTCAACTGGCCAATTGTCATTCCTTGCCCGCGACGTACGTGCTTGGGGCAATTTGACAGCACTTGTTTCGGAACACTATTTGCGGCGGAAATGAAAATCTGCATCGGCATGCTGGTACTGTACAGTGCATAGACATGCGCATCATTGTAGTTCAGATCCTACGGTCAGTTGGCCTGCTATGTAAGTAGCTGGAAGATGTAAAACATGGTGGAAATATATCAGTCATTACTCATTAGCCACGACATTTGGCGATTCAACCATTCTATTGGCTAAGTCCAAGCGACGAGAGCGGCCAATCGGGACCCAGAGAGAGCACAAGCTTGTTGTTGCTGGACGTTTGACGATGCGAGAACTGCTGCACCGTTTCGGCGAACGTAGAACTTGATTCACATCCGGGTTGTGGCGGTCCACTACTCCGCTGTACATGTTGGTATTGAGATGGGAGATTTGAGACGTCCCTGGGATCTGACCGGATTAAGATTTGGCTTGTTTTTGACACGTCGGACTCCACTCCACTCTGCATAGGCGGCACATGTACTATGTACGATGTTCAGCACGACTTGGACGAATGGCCTCTTACGTGACATGATGGATCTCTTCTGGGATCTCACCTGAGAATCGCGTAGAATATATCGACATGCAGTCTATGTACACTATATGCTCGTGTATCACACTTATCTTACAATGCACAATCCTTGCTTCATCGACAACGTCCCCACTAGTTCAGAGAAACGCCCTTGCAAAACTCGCCCGCTTTTCCACCCTCTCTCCAATATCCTGTCGCTCATACACGCCTTGCTTGACGTTCACCTCATCCGCCTTGTCGGCCACCGCATGGTACTTCAGATTCACCCTTCCCTTACTATCCACCTCCGCCGCCTCCACATTCGCCCACATCTTCCCCCCAAACTCATCTGGCTTCATATACATCGATTTGTTCGGCTGCATCGTCCGCGCGTCCCCTTCCTCCTGCACCACGAACCCGCCAATGCCGAGCTTCGCCTTACGGCCGCGCTGTGTGCTCGACGGCGCCAGGATCCGGCCTCGCACCGGCGGCGCGGCAGCGCGCGGGCCCACCAGCGGGTGGTTCGTCATGTGCGCGTTGGTGCGCAGGTAGGAGAGGCCGGCGGAGGGGTGGGTGGAGAGAGGGGGGCTGCTGAGGTTGTAGGAGTCGAACAGGGACGGGCTGTCGTTGAAATCTCGGTCGAGCGGGGGGAGATGGAGGACCTCTTGAAGTAGGGCGGAGAGCTGCGGGTCGGCGAGGAGTAGGCGCCGGAGGGAACGGATGTGGGCGTGGAATTCGATGGCGAGTGCGTCAATGATTGGGGCGGTGGTGATGTCCTTGGGTAGGACGGGTTCGAGGGCGGAGACGAATTTCTCGCGGGACGTGAAATGTCTACCATCCGGTTCCACAGGGTAATGATCCTCCAAGTTAACGGAACTAACGTCGAACAGGGGGTCGTCGGAGTGTGCTTCGACCGCGGCCTTGCGGGCATTGTCCACCCGATCCGTCCACATTTTGTCGACGATGTGTTCGCGGAGCAGCTGTTGGAATCCATCCTTCTTGTATTTCAGCATGTCCTTCACCCATAGATTGAAGTCGCTTGGGGTCATTCCGCCGAGCCATGGGCCTTGATATTTCCACTTCTTTCGAGCCTGCAATGCCTGCAACCCCGTGGACGTATTTGCGGGACCCGATGAATTTCCTCCTTCTTGGCCTGATTCTGTTGATTGTTCGGTTGTATTCTCAATATAGGTATTGTCGTCCTCCTCTTCAAAGGCACTGCGGAAGCTGGGCCGAGCCGCTGACCGCTCCGTCAAAAACCGCGGTGTCCGATTGTACCCCAACATTGGCACACTCATCTGCTGAAATTTTCGCAAGGTCTGGGTATGATCCGTGGCGCCCTGGAAATCCGTGACATGTTCCAATGTATCCATTGCCGTGACTTTGATCTCGGGTGTGCTGCTCACGGTCGTGGACTGCAGCGGCAAGGGTCTCTTAAGGCCCCAGTCTCCACGAGCGCGGGATGATGCCGGCGTAGCTATGGCTTGTATGGTCGGGTAGGGTAGCGTCGCGGTGTCTGATTCTCGCGGAAGGCCCATTGACGTAGTTCGTAACATCGATGGCGCTGGGAGTGGAGGTGGGAGGGAGAAGAGCCTCGAAGAGCGAAGCAGTCGCGCCGTCGGCGACGCCTTTATGTGGGACATATTGGCGATATAGCCTCTTTGGAATCGTCTAACTGCTACCCATCAGCCGCCTGAGGCAGTTATCTTAAACGGGCGACCATCTTGCTTGGAATTGGTTGAACTTGGGGATGTGGATGTCGTCGACGCAAGAGCTTTGAGTCGAATATTGTGAGGAGACGGATATCTCCGGTCTTGGCATAAACATGATAGAGTGTCACGTGCAAGAATAACTGAGGTATCCTGTGCCACCCCTGTGCCTGTCCCGTATTACTGTCGTACGTGTTGAGAACGCTGGCTAGAAAGTTACCAATAACTACGCATTTTATAACCTTGAGATCTACCTATAGACTACCCTCCGTCCAGTGGGATCGGCTTCATCCTACCCGAATACTTCGATTTGTTGCATGATCTAGTACATCATCTCTCATGTCGTCCGTTCCCAGAATTTCAACCCCTACACGCTTGAAGAATGCTCGCTTCGAGCAAAGATCAGAAGTGCAGGGCTAAAATTTCTGATGTGGAAGTCGTATCGGCACGCTAGAATACCGATAAATATAAAACCGACCGACTCCATTTTCGATATCCCGGGGAGTCATACATCGATAGGGATCCCAGTAACATCGTCCTCGGCCACGATCCTCACCTCTCCCTTCCAGTCGTCCGTCTTGAACGGAGCGGACAGGATGCGCAGGTCTACCATCCAGGCGTAGATATGGAGATAGTCAGACAGTATCGATTGAGTAATGCCATTCCCGTATTCTAGCTGGAACGTCTCCCAGGGTACTAGGGTTGCTTGGGTGGACAGCGCATCCGGATCAGTCTTAGTTTCATGTTCAAACGCCGCGGAAAACTGTCCGGTCTTGTCGTCCCATTGCTGGTTAATCTTGGCGGCGTATTGAGTTAGTTGAGAGACATCCCGAAGGTCCAAAGTTACCGGATCTGGCCCGTTCCAAGCGAGCCACGACCATCCAGGATATCCATGCATATATCTCGCTCTGGAGGTGATCCAGCAAAGCGCAACGAGGAAGTCCGGAACATTATATTCGCAAGCGTACAGGTTTCTGGTATCCGCGTCTAGCAAGTCCGAGTGTTTTGGAGACAACGTTTTCAAACAGAATGGACCCAATGATCGGATTTCGGAAGTTGTAAAATAGTTCCACTGGCGTATTGGACATGTTAAAACCTCGAAATGTCTATTGGGATGCGCTTCACCATCCTCGGTCTCGATTCTGATGATTCCAACTGCGCTATCCGTTACAACGGGGACTGTGTTGCTCAGAGTTGAATCAATGAAGAACTCTTCGGGCTCAAACTCAACGAGCTGGTCGGAGTCGATAGTAAAGAGGTAGGAACCTCCAGATCTCGCCCATGGCCTGGACGAACCGGAACCCCTAACCTTCTCGAGCATTATGCAAAATCGTCCTCCGCGATCAGATTCGCAAAGTATGCAAGCCACTAATTCAATTGCTTTGACCTTTTAACGAAGAGGGTCATGCGCAAACCGCGGTTCGAAATTCCTGGGGGTTTGAACTGCTCTTTACTAGGAGTATCTCCAGCTTGTGATGACCAAGTACACTTATATCCGTCTCTTGACGTCCCTAGACTGTTGTAACCTAGTGAGGGATGGGATGGAGACCGAGAACGGAGCAGTATTCTGCAGCTACAGATCAATCGAGGATACATCGATCAAGATCTCCACGTTCCAAATATAACATTCTATCTTCCGTGAAGTCTCCAGAAAAGGCGACCGGTGAGGGTGCGAACAACCCGGTCAAATCGGTAGTCTTCTTCCTTCTTGAATATCTCTTTTTGTAACCTCATGAGAGCCTTTGACCCTTCCCCGTATAGCTTGGGCATGTTTACATCAAAGAGTCCCAGGAGGCAGTACGCGAAATCTTCTTCCCTAGTTGTTTGTCGTTTCGAAGCCCTGGAGTCCGAACAAGTCAAGTCAGAATAAACTCGTAGTGAGTAACTATACACTACGCTGCGATGATGAATCATTTCACCCGCAACAGTTACGGTACCGCCTCTATGTCGAACTGCACACTGCTGCTCATGCTCCTGAGTGGAAGTTGGCGATTGCTTGAGGTTGCCACTGAAATCTAGGCATTAGAGCTACTTCGGGCTACCACTATTTTAAGCAACCCCTCCGAGCCGCAAAGGGTTCCGCTACCAATGGGATGGCTGTGAAGCAGTCCAGGAGCAAACCCGGAAATATCCCAGGAAATTGAAAGGTTGGCAAGCAACCCGGGGGCTTGGCAGGTGCGCAGCAAAGGCTAAAGGCTCGGGCCGGCGGGGCTTCTGACGTGTTTGCCGATCCGTCTATCACTCATTTTCAACGTCTAATACTTCATAGTCAAACACATTGATCGTCGAGTGTGCCGAAAGGTCGGTTGCCCGTCGGGCAGGCGGCAGCGGATCGTCGTTCTCTGAGTACATCGGTAATTCCCCGCCAAACTCTCTCAAATTCCGTCTTTTCGCCGTCCATCTCGACTTGATCCATTGGGAGGCGGCATACCTTTGACGCCGAAGACACTTCCCGGCCGAGGTCGATGTTTGTCCAAGCCGCTCCCCAATCGCATCACCTTTGAACGCTATAATGAGAGAAATTAGAACAATAATCAGCGTAATAGGAACGGCGGTCATCTAGAAGATTGTCTGCGAATTGTCAAGATTCCGAATGTCGGCAGTATTCATCCCGAAAAAGCTGGAAATGAACGACCTATTCGTCGCACGATCAGCATTCATGTCGAAGCATCCCGACGTGGAACGCGCACTTACAGCGGAAGGAACACAATAGTCACTGTAGTGAAGACTAGAATGGCTTTTCCATGCCCTTCTTCGAGAATCTCAATACTTTGGCGGATTTGATTTCGAAGGCGACACATTCTCGCATCCCAGGCTTGTAATTCCTGCAGCCAATTCCAGAGCTCGTCGCCTTCTTTGTTGAGAAGCGCGTTCTCATATTGGAAGCGATGGCTTCGTGTTCTATCGGCAAATGGGAGCCCAATCGTTATTTGGGTCAGCAGCATGGCGAGCTTTTCTAGCGCGATCGACTGTCCCTCGGTCGTTTTCTTCACGGCCTCGAACTCTTCTTGCAGCCTGTTGACATCGAGAAGAAGTTTCTTTCGAGGGCGCTGGTTGACTTCGATGTTCTGTACTGCTTGTCAGCCAGGTGCTGGGATGAAGAAATAGGCACAGGAGCCTTTGACCAGTTTTTCTGCAAACGAACGATACACGTCCATGACATCTTTGTCTTCGTACAACACTTGTGACCGCAAGGTTCGGAAAATGATTCCGATAATAAACTCTGGTCCAACTGATGCTAGGCTTACACTATTTCGATCCGCATCTGTCCGATTCATCAAGACCAAGTCTGTCTCGGCTCCGTCAAGCAAATATCGAATTTCTGCCGCTCGATTGTAGACCTGTGGCCATAGTTCGTTGAGAATTTGGCCCGGGCGTTTCCATAATTTGGGATGCCATTTTCGGTAGCTCCCACGGATATTTTTTAGACATCGTGCTAATTCGGCGACGAATAGAACGTTCCGTTCGAAGGATTGTACGACCTTCGGCGGGAGTTGATAACGGTCCGGTTTCCCCAGATGCGTGTCCGTCACGCCGTCCTGTAAACTCTTGGCTTTGATAAACAACGATTCAAACAGGGTAATGCTGTAGTTCATGAGGGAGACCATCTCTTCTAGTTTCCAGATATTCCGCACATCGGCATCTTCTCGGATCAAGAGATGATGGACGATTCGCTCACTGGTCTTGGAATTCTCCGACCACGCTAGGTCCCTATGTGCGTGACCTAAATGCGTAATCACATCCGATCTGGTCTTATAGACAGTCGCGGCCATGCAGGATTCGCATTTCCAAAGGGGCTTTGTGGATTTCGACCACATGAGTTCGTCCTCTGATTGCGAGAAATCCTTGACGGAGGTCTCCACTACCATCCAGGATCCAGTTCGCGACCTCTGTCCCGCGTTCTTCGCTTGTACACAAATCTCGTACGTACCATATAGAATCTGCTTCATGTTAATCATCGTGATCATCATTTCGGTTGCTAAGGCCTTACCTCGCAAATGCTATCAAATGCACCCCAAACTTTCTGGACAAGCCGGTGATCATGGGCTACTGGAAGGTATAGATTTATGAACTGCCGCTGGAGTACTAGCAGCTGGCGTACGGGGTAAAGGACACCACCGGGGACCGCAGTCTCGTATGCTTTGCTCGTTTTACCAGTTGGTCTGCCCATAGATGACTGACTCGGCCCTCCGAGTTCGGGACTCAGGGGCCTGGACTGCGAAGGGGTCCCATTCTCAGGTTGGTCAACATTTCGAGACGAACCAGCAGACGAAGCCGGTGAAACTCTGGCTAGTTGAGGAGAAAAGTATCTCTGCTCCAAATCCTGTAAGGTTGATTCCTTTGTTCGATTGAAATTGGTGCCGTCCCGATTTTGCGGGTCTCCACAGAGGTTTTCGTAGATGTTGGACAGGATTCTGTGAATGGTTTGGACCATGTCCATCTCCTCTTTCCAGGGATCAGCTGTGGTCTTCTCATTAAACCGCTCTGATTCTGTTGCCCAGCTAAAGAACGGTGGGATGGGCACGCTCTCCAGATCTAGAGAAGCTAATCTGGAGCTGACACGAGAAGTTGGAGGTCTTCTGGGCGTCGCCACACGAGGAGCCCTGATACGAGGAGCTCTGATATTAGTCTCATGTGCGACAGATGGCGCATCTGAACTCACATTCGACCATGGAAGCTGGCCATGATATGAGTGACGCGACTGAAACACAGGACGTTCATAGGAACGCCCCATGTGCCTCCGCGGCTCCACATGCGTCCACGGTTCCATGTCGGTGTCAGATTCCCACAGGTCATTTAGGCCGCTTGTAGACCCAGCCTCCGCGCGTACGTCGTCGAACGGATTCCCTGCCGATGTCTGAGTATCCAGCGAACGAGGGGAGTCCCTTGACACGTGAGACAAGGATTCCTCATCAGCCGATTCGACTGTTGCGTGAATGTTACGCGATATTTTCCTGGTTACTGGGCTGGGAGGAGTCTCCCTGCTGGCTTCTAGTATCCGATTCTCTGTTGAGCTCCTGCTTCCTGGGCTGGAATGTCGTTTGCCAGTGCGCCTTGTACTTTTCCCAGCGGACCGCCGTCCCCTGGGACTTCCTTCGCTATCTTCACTTGGACTAATTTTACGATGTCTCTGGTTGCTCTCGCTGACCGCGGCCTTATCATATTCCCGAAATGCGAACTGCCCTTGGATTTGCTTCCCTTTGTTTCTGGAAGTCGACCTCGGGTAAGGATCGTCCAAATCCGAAATAGAGTGGTCTCCTTCCCTAGTAGGCTCACTTATACTCGCCTCATTCGTGGTTTCAGTCAGTTGAGGCTTCGATCGGTTTTCAGTACTCGGTGAGCCTGGCTCCGACTTCGACCCACTGTCGGCGGAAGAAATGACAATGTTGCCATGAAACAGAACAAAATCCAAACAGATTGGAGGCTTCCTTTGAAGTGCTTCATCCCCCCTCGAACTTGTCGAAGGTCCAACTTTGAAGGGATCGTCACCAACGTCCTGCTCCGGCGATATTGGCGCGGATTGAACAAGACTGACTGCTGCAGGCAGGCCTCTTTCGTTCTCTGATTCTGCCGCATGCTTTCCATCGAGCTGTCCGTCAGCCTCGTTCTGACTGGCTCCTTCCCGGCCAATGTCATGAAAGTGCACCGCCGCACCTTGATCTGCTGCTCGACCTGTCGATAGTGCCGCCGTATCGGATGATGGTCTGTCCTCAAATGGACGATGATCTACGCTATGTCCGCTGGGTATACTAGGAGGAAGGAGAAATAACAGGCGATAGAGATTTTGCATCAACCACGAAATCGTTCCATCTTGTTCCAAATCGAGCCTCTCATTGCGTGGAGTCCCCATCGGAGGCCCCGGAACAGCCATTTTTGAATTAGCCCCAGCCTGGAACGTGCTCGCGCTGTGAGAGTCAGACTTCGGCTCATGGCTTTCGGCCTCTGTGTTTCGGATCGTCTCCATGTATATGCGATTTGCTACCTCCGGGTATAGTTTCGCATGCTGGTCCCATATGTGGTCGCAGATCGCTTGATGCTCTTCTCTGAGCAGGGCAATACGGTAACGGATGTTATACAGTAGATCCGGGGATAGAGGAGGATTCCCCTGATATGCTATATAAATTGCATAGTATGGAATGCCTTTTAGCGTATCCATGGCATGTCGAAGGCTCGGCTCCAGAGCGTCGCGATACCGGTCCGTGATTTCCTTCACGCATTGGAGTGCCACGTCATTCCTGTTCGCATTAGCGATCATTAGCGCGTCAACCCCACGCACTCATACCATTAACGTACTGTACATTATTGAGATTGACACCCTTTCGAGAGGGCCCAAATCGTCGGATCGCATTCTGTTCGGCACGCAGAATGGTGTTCCAGAGCATTTGACTCTCACAGCCCCACGGGCACTCCCAATCTGGAATCTGCGGAGCACTAGGCGATCGGCAAATACAGCAACGCGGCTGTAACCAGGCGCTGCCCATTCTCTGGATCTCACTCGATCTATTTTTCTCCATATGAGGATCTGTTCGTAGATTTGGATTGTGGCCACGGAACTTCTTGTTGCTTGGCCTCCCATGCTTTTCGCCCTCTCCCAGCACGTCACCATCGTTCGGTTGCGAGATTCCATTGTATCGCTGCACTGCCATGTCTCTATTAAACGTCTCTTGTGCCTCATTTCCCTCTTTCCAAGGAAGAAGAAAGATTTCTGGCTCCCTCGATCGATCTACTGACATGGAACTGGCGATGCCCATTACATGGCGGCGAAGGAGTTGCGTGCTCTCGCTCTCCACGTGGGAGATTGACTGCCTCCGCAAGTGTGCATACCGCTGATCTAGGCCAGGTGCCATAGCTGGCACGGTCTCTATCGCAGCTAAAGGGCGCCGTTTGGGGAATAATGGAGGTGTGACGACTTCGTTATGTATTCCCGATATCGGGAGAGGCATTGGTAGCCGAGTAATTTCGTTCTTCGCATCGGTAATGGATTGACGTCGGGCCATGAGACGGGAGCTCAGTGGGGATAATGCCCAGGACGGGGAAGATGTCTTCTCAGCATAGGATTTCGCTGGATACTTGGGAACGGTTGGCGCTGCTATAGGTACTGGAGCAGCCTCTCCGCGAGTCGTGGTTGCCTCGTCCCGGCGGAGGTAAATTCTCAGATGCGGTAGCACCCGCTCTTTCGAAATTTGGAGCCACTTTTCGGCAGTTAGTTCCTCGCCGTTTTCTGTTCTGAGTATGCAGTCGCTCCATGGGATGCCAACGTTCGCACAATGTAGTTCTATTTGCTCGATGAAGCCGTAGAAAGACATGGACGTTCCCACCAAAACACTGAAGTTGAGATCGGGTAGCATCTGGATTCGAATCCGTCGGACGTTGTGCGTTGGGCTGATTCGTACGTCCTGACCTAACAGATCGTCCCTGGAGGACTGGGAGCAGGTGATCATCGTATCTTTTCATTGTTGAATTAACAAACGACTCAAATGGTCTGATAACTACGGCTTACCTGAACCCAAGAGGATCACCCAGATTTGTGGGACTAACAATAGATTCGATTTTGACCACTTAAGATACCGATGGAGTGCTTGATTCTCGTCCCGGTCCTCAACTGATTCGAAGAGATATAACGTTTCCATCAGACTCCGTGTGGGGCAGACATCTGGATAGGCAGATGGAGCGGCCATAGGCCGATCTGATATTGCAAAGTATGGAAATGACGCAAAGACAACCGCAGGGCTGTTTGGACCTTGGTTTTGACCGACATGTCTCAGCACTGTTCCTGGTTCCACATATCGTCCATGCGTCGACTGCTTCACGTAGACTCTATTAATTTCGTCGAGAATTGAGGTTCCTAGCGCCTTCATGGTCCTGGTGAGTCCTCGAGCTCCTTGAACGAAGCGCTAGGAGAAATATCAGCCCCCTGATAATAATTTCCCACAGTATAATCACATACCTGCATTTCGTCGAGACTCATCGTCTGTCGCTGAAGGTGTCTATATGCGGGTGAGCAGGCTGACTGGCGGATGGGGACATTAAACGTACAGCCACTGAAACTGGATCTCGTCACCCATTTCTCCGAGCTCTGGGCCAGTTGCAGCACACGTCAAATCAGTGGTTTGGTCACCATTATGATCGGTGTAGCACTTGGACTCCAGGACGTAGAGCGCTTGATTCCGTCCTTCACGAGTTGTGCTCTCCGTATCCGGCCATTGGCCAGGGTGGCCGTACGAGCTTGTCGGGTTCCACACTAAATTCCGATGCTTCGGGAACTTGTCTTTTCTCCATGTTGGCGAGCCATTTCCGTCCGACTTTTTCGCGCCCTTTGATTTCCGGCCATTCCGGCCACCAGACAAAGGAACCACCCGGTTAAACTGATGCCAATCAAGATCCGCTCGTTGCGGTCGCTGAAACCCGGCTACCTGGGGCAGTGGAAAGCTGCTCACCCGGGAAGGCGGAACGGGGTGTGCAATTGGGTATGAAGGAGGCTGGCGCGCTGGCACCGGCCGTGGGACTGAGGGCGTGATCAACGACGTTGATGAGAGCCATGATGGCCTGGATTCGTTCCGCGACTGCGCTTGCGATTTTGCAGGAGTACTCCCTGGGTACTCCTCCCATTCATCCGAGGTGAGCGTAGACGGCAGTGAGGTACTTCGACTTCGTGACGAGCGCTCGAGTGATCTCTCTCGGCGGAATAAGGGCGAGCTTCTCGAACGATCACGCGGCCGGGGGGGCGGGGGCGGCGACAATGACAACGGCCTAGGGAACCCACGCAATTGCGGATATTCTGGAGGAGAGGCAAAACGCACTGTCGGTGGTGCTCGTGGGAGGGACGGGGACCGTGGTGGTTCTAGAGGCGGGGATGGCGCTCTTGTCGGTCTCGGATACGGATACAACGCCGGACTTGACCTGAAGTAGCCATCCGGTACGGATGTGAAGGCATCGACGTTTCCGTAGTTGTGTGCGTAATAGGGAGGATATGGCGGCCCGGTATATGACTGGAGGTCAGGGGTTGAGAAACCCCCCGGAGGGGACATGAAGCCTTGAGGAGGAGGGGGAGGAGGGGGAGGAGGGAATCGATGAGGAGGGAGGCCCGCAGGAGGAGGGAAGCCATAAGGAGCCCAAGGCTTCGTATAGAAATTCGGAGGATCATGTTGTGGGGATGTTATCGAATGAGCGCCAAAAGAAAATGGACTGTTGGATGCAAAATGCGGATCAAACGGGTTGGCTCCGAAGGGGACCAAGCCATCATCTTCCGGGTCCATGGCGACATGAGACGATCATTGCAATAGATTGACGATTGAAACACGGTGAAAATCAACGGGAAAGAGAGACTAAATAGAGCAATACGAACCGTCACTTCCAACTGTCGAGATAACTTGTGGACGGATTGCAAGGCTGCGAGCCTTGACCGGAAGGCTCTGAGAATGTTCTTGGCTGAGTTCTACAACCTGTATACATGTACTAGTAAGCGGCGCCAGCGCATCTGAAGGCTGGGATCAAAAAGTCACAATCGACTTATGGAACCAAACCTCCCCAATTTCTGAGGTATTGCATGGTGGACGTTCGAATATGAGCAACATGCATCAACCTGAACCCATTCAAACCCACCCTCTTTCGCCTTGCTGCAGCATCCTACTAGTTTTCGGAACCCCTTTTTGCTGCGCATCGACTTTTTGACAACATTTTCATATAATACTTCTCATCTTCCAACCTGTGGCTGAGAATCGCGTAGGGAGGATGCCAGAGCCAACAAAAGACTCCAACTCCAAGATATTGACATTCAGTAACCGCATTTAGACATAAAACATGAACGCATAAATAGAATATACTTTTGCAAAACGTGGTAACTATAACAAAAAATGAGAATAACGCAAAATGAAAACTTTGATGGATGGTTGAGGAATAAGGCAATGAGAAAATCTGGCTGGTCAAAAATGGAGGTTATTTGTTGGGTGATCAGGTTTGAAGGGTTTGGCGGGTTGGCTGAAGAATGAAATGTGGTACATATTTCAAAATTATTAATATACTTCCAACATTGGCCTATTGGCCCAATGGCAAGGCGTCTGACTACGAATCAGGAGATTGTCGGTTCGAGCCCGACATAGGTCACTTTCTTTTTTGTCCTTTTCGCCTTTTTTGCACTTGTAATTATCCACCATTGTTTTCTCCACCACCCCCACACCATGAATCCATCGGGTTTTCGTTTTACTTCTCTGTACACAGGCGAGATCTTTGAGAACATGATAGCTTAGACAATGATGGATTCTACATAAGAACATATATCAGCCAGCAATGCTAAGAAGAATGCTCGAAGCAATTGTGATAAGTGGCAACTCTCTTCGAGCAGAATTAAATCCAGGAGCAGGTCCAAACAAGACGCAGGCGATGGTGGAGTTCCTCTCCGTACGTATCAGGATATATAACGGCGGTTGAACTTCCAAGTTTCGTTCCATTTGACAGACATACCGAAATACCCATCAGAAAATAAAAGCGAGCAAATATTGTACACAGTGTACCTGAACCGTTATTTCAAACTAACGGATTTAAGTCCTATCATGAAAACCCGACCTGAAGCGCTGGCACCCCTCAACATTACGACGCCAGGACCCTTTACAATTTCGCCTGTCTCTGCTGATACTTCTGATATCCAAACGCGATCAACGCCACCAAGATGTATCGCCTCAACGCTCCGCTCGCATCCCCCGCACCGAGCCTCAGCAACCACCCCACAATCCCCACCTTCCGGTTTCCACCGCGATCGAAGTTCGGGGATAGGTCCTGCATCCGCTTGAACTGCGCCAGCTTGCCGTGGTAGGGCGGGTAGCGGATGCTCAGGAGGCTTTCGAGCCAGCCGGGCGTGGTGGTAATGCTGCGGCGGTGGGTGAACGCCTCGAAGGAGGCGCGGCCGCGGTAGGAGCCAGAGCCGGAGGTGCCGACGCCGCCGAATTGGAGGGTGGGGATGGAGGCGTGGAAGAAGCCGTCGTTGACGGAGGCGCCGCCGGAGCGAACGTTGGCAAGCACTGGGAACATTAGCGAAGGAAACGGTGGAGACGGGATGTGTATATACCTTTGTCGGTTTCTTGCTTGTTTCCGAAGGGATAGAGACCCAGAGGAGTGTCATGGACGGAGTTCGCCAGGCGAATCGCCTCGTCCAAATCATTGACCGGGAAGACAGGAATCAACGGCCCGAAGCTTTCTTCGACGACAAGGGGATCATTGACGTCATCCACCTGAACGACCGTCGGCTCCAGGAAGAGCTCTGACTCGTCCATGGTCCCGCCAAGCAGAATCCGTCCCCGACTGTTGTCCAACATGCCCTTGAGGCGCAAAAATTGCCGCTGATTGACAATGCGCGCATAGTCCTCGGACGCCTTCACGCCCTTCGGGTAGAACTCCTTCAACGCCTTCTCCAGCTCCTTGATGAACGCTGGTAGGACCTCCTTATCGATCAAGATCCAGTTCTGGCTGACGCAGACCTGCCCGGCATTGTGGACCTTCGCCCATAGCAGCCGTCGCGCCGCCAGGCGGGGATCGGCGCTCTTCGTGATAATGGCCGGGTTGCGGCCGCCCAGCTCCAGGGTCACTGGGGTTAGCGTCTCCGCGGCCTTCTTCGCGACGATGGTGCCGACCTTCTCGCCGCCGGTGTAGAAGATCTTGTCCCATTTCTCGTCGAGCAGGGCGGTGGTCTCCGGAACGGCGCCCTGGATGACCTGGTAGCAGGAGGGGTCGAGGTATTTCTTGATGATCATCTCCATCACGGCAGCGGCGTTCGGGGCGCTTTCGCTGGGCTTGAGGATGGCGGTGCAGCCTGCGGCGATGGCACCGATGAGAGGACCGATGGAGAGTTGGACGGGGAAGTTGTACGCCCTAGAAGGGGAAGGGAGGTCAGTATAGATCCACCGAAGAACGGCGCACCACATACCCGATGACAAGCGTTGTTCCCAGAGGATCTTTTCGAATTCGAGGCTTGAGGCCCTTGTTCATCAAGGGGATATCCGGTGGAGATTCATCCTTCGCCCATTTCTCCAAGTTGTTCTGCATGAAGACGATATCGTTCATCACCCATCCTACCTCCGAGAGGTAGGTCTCGTATGCTGGCTTTCCGAGATCGCGCTTGCATGCTTCGGTGAGGAGGTCGGTATTGTCCTTGATTCTAGAGACAACCGTTCATGAGCTTGTGATACTTCGCGGCTTTCGAATCGACTTACCCCCAGTATAGCTTCCTCAACTGCACAAGGCGGAACTCCACGGGTCTGGTCTTGCCAGCCAAGAAGGTCTTCCTCACTCTCTCCACAATCCCAGGGATTGCCTCAGCGGGCGTATGCTTGAACGCTGGGATCTTGGGCGCCATGTTGGTGAAGGTGTACTTTTCGTATTTGGGGATCTCGGAGCTGTTTGGTGATTCTGATGAGGGTCGAATTACACGTTACGACAAAACGACCGGGCGGAAAGGATCTTAGAAGAGAGAGCAAGATCAGGAGGGAGTAAGATGAGATCACATAATCATAAGCAAGTACTTGGTGCAATAATAAATCCTCTTGTTTTGGGCAGAGGTGGACTTTCATGTGCTTCCTGACGGGGATGTTCGACGTCAGAAGCAGACGGGCCTCGGTCGCCCGATCTTTCCGCTAACCCCATGCTTCTAATACGATCCTGTGTATCTCTAGACCTCCGCACTCTTGAGCCTTGACTCGACAGAAGCGAGCGGGGTGCAACCCCAATCACCAATGGAGTGGCTTGGGATATTGGGGAATATTCCATTGACTATAATCCATGGCCAGCCGTTCCTAGTAAATTGCCCCATGCCTGTGATGATCTAAGAGGCGGGGGAACTGTCTAGCCGCAGGATTTAGTTGCCATCTCCACAGGAAGATGCCATGCGCCCGGGAGCCGAATTCAATCGCTTCCTTGATGGTGTCTATTCTACAGGTAATAGGAGTCTTCGACCAGTCTATTGAAAGTTTGCAATACTTTCACCGATTCAGGATGCATCAGTCGACGATATACGTAGTTCCGTCTCGTCTGGCAGCTATGATAACCAGCCACACACTCTTGGGCTAGGTAAGTTCTTGAGCCACTAATAGCAGAATGGAGCTCATCTTCGGATCTTACACACTTTCTCACTTGCATCAACACGGGAATACCCCAGACAGGAGCTTACACCTCATCGCGGTTTCTGGGTCTAGTAATCATCTCTTCACCCTTAGAGATGATGAAACTAAGATGAACTCGTTCCCTCTCTGACCCCGATTTCCCTCGCGATATCGTCGAGACTGAAGCCCCCTGATGAGCGGAGCCCGCCACCTTCGCGAGTTATTAACAACCATTATCGAGCACGACGTCTCCATAATTGAGCGGTATCCCATCAACAACGACGCAAGCAATCGATTACCGCTTTCTACTCCTCGGAACGCCGGTCGAGCCAATTCGCGTCCCTCGCCGTCTAAGTTAACGAGACTCCCCAGTCCCGGTTCAACGATATCCTCCCCGTTTGCGGTATATTTGTGTTTAAGACATAACCCGTAGGTTTTGGCTGGTGATGGCGTAAGAAACTTTGGCCCAGAGGATGGAATGGACAATCTCTCTTCCCCGCCATCGTTGTGCCTTAGAGCAGCAAGTACTTCGAAAACGCTGAAACATATCCTAAGCGGAGCGACGCGAGAGCGGATAGGCTCGCTCTCGATGGCGGTTCCTCTTTCAAGAGGAGCGGCTTTGGGGGCACTAGATTAGATGACGGACCCTGGCTTTAGCAGGGCTTGCCTTTCCGTGTGGTCTTCGACAATATCTCCCCCGTAACTCCACTTATCAAACAAATAAACAACTTTTGGCCTATCAAGCTCAAAACGGTAATGCGATCCGACAGCATAAGATCTTCATGCGTTCTCACTTCTCAGGTAGTACTACCGACCTGGAGTAGCCAACAATCTACTCCACTAGCGGGTACTCAGGATACCAGGAGTAGATCTTAGCCGCATCTATGCCAAGTCGAGTAGGCGACACGAAGGGAGTTACTGATAAGATAACGAGCTTCAAGTAAGTTATGAACGATATGGTATTAGGTACATTTAAGATGGCCCAAGACGGGATTAAGAGCGGGAATGCTTATTTACTTAATGTCGGTCATTGTCAATTGCTGTCCTGTCATTCTTTGCTTTTTATTCAAGTTAGTCGAAGCGTCGATTCCCTCGCATTCGATTGTATACAAGGCCAGGCCAGTGAGGTATATGAGGTTGCGATAGCTTTGATCCTTCCGCTCCCGCGATCATGATCGCCTCCGAAGTCGTCCAGGCCTGGGAGGCCTGCGATAAAACCGACACTGCCTTCATCCTCGTGTGCAGCGTCTTTTGCTGGACCATTGTCCCCGCCGTCGGCCTGGGTTACTCCGGATACTCCACGCGACGTAGCGGGCTTGCTTCTTTCATGCCTGCTATCCTCTCCGTCGGGTGCTGTACGATACAATGGACGCTCGTTGGATACAGTCTGGCATATAGCGAAGGATCAAGTATCATCGGAGACCTCAAGTACGCGTTGCACATTGGAGTCTTGGCTGAGCCAGTTGGGACCATACCGGCGATCTTGTTCAGCGAGTTTCAACTGATCTTTTGCGCGACTGTTTGTGCAATTGCTATTGGAGGCGTGTGTGAGCGAGGCAGGCTGCTGCCTCTGATTCCATTTATATTCGTGGGTTGATCGCTACGCGTCAGTATCAAAGCTAATTGCATTGTCTAGCTTTGGGCAACATTCATTTATTGTCCATTGGCACACATGGTGTGGTCAGACAATGGCTTCCTTGCCAAACTCGGCGCATTGGATTTTGCAGGCGGGACACCGGTCCATATCTGCTCTGGAGCCACCGCGACTGCGCTGTCACTCCACCTCTCCCATCCAATCGCCCGGTCGCGCAAGTCAGCGACACGCACACCATCCCACCTCGCCCTACACCGGCCGCACAACTCAATGTGCCAGCTCCTGGCAATGGTGATCATCTGGGGCAGCTGGCTTGCATTTGACGCGGGCACGACCTTAGCACTGAACTTCAAGTCGGTCATGGCGTTCTGCGTGACGAACCTCTGCGCCTCCGCCGGTGCGATGACATGGGCCGGCTTGACCTACTTCGAGACCGGGAAATGGAGCTTGGATTCGACGTTTATGGGCGCGATTTCCGGACTGGTCCTCATCACCCCGTCCGCGGGGTTCATCGACATGATCACAAGCTTCTTCTTCGGGATGGCGGGCGCGTTGATCTGCAGGCAGGCACTGCGGATCAAGTCCACCGACTTCGCCAGGCGGGTCAGATGGGTTGACAATGGGGATACGTTTGCGACGCATTGCGTGGGCGGGTTCGTTGGGACGATCGCGACTGGGCTGTTCGCGCAGAAACAAGTGGCGGCATATGACGGAGCCACCTTCATCGATGGAGGGGTATTCATTGATGGGAACCTCAAGCAGCTGTGGATCCAGATTGTCGAGGCCGTCATCGGGTTTACCTGGTCGTTTGTGGGATCCTACCTGATTTTTGCCTTGATTGACTGTATTCCGGGCCTAGAGGTGCTGGCTGAAGACGAGTAAGTCCCTTCGATATTCAGGAACCACGTTGAGAGTCTGTTGTGGCTATTGGATGCTAACCTACGTGCTATAGAGATGTAATTATGGGCATGGATGCTTCCCAAATGGATGAGAGCCTGTATGAGGCTCAATGGGAGACTGAAGCCGACTATCATCCCTTCGCCAAGGGGCAGTTGGCCCTGGAATAAACGGGGGAATTAGAGCTCGAAGACATCTTTCTGCTAGAGGGTTTAGAAATATGACCGCTTAGAACGCTAGAGCACACTTGCTGGAAAGGTGACGAGCGGGTGAGCTAAGGGGAGTCGGTATGAATGAGGTGAAAAACATCCTCTCTTTGTAATGAGGCAATATCAAACATCATGCATGAGATCAACAACAAAACATATACTAAGAATCAAGCTTAATATTCGAATTCATTAATCTGAATCTCAAGGTTACTTACCTTATGTACAGTAAACCACGAAAAAGTCGGATGATTTACGCTATGCCAAGCAGATGCCAAAGTCCATGCGGATGAAATCCTTCGTTGGCCTCAGGCATCAGCAATCCATCGCCACAACATCAATGTGCCTGAATGCGAAATTTCGACAAACCTGTGCTCGGAGATATTGCTTGCATAATCACATCTCGCCGACATTTGCTCTTAAATTTCTCTATTAAGCGGAAACAACACTGCGTGTGTTGTTGGTGTCTTGGGTGTCGTAACAACATTTGCATCCCGCCTCGCCCCGAGCAGTTCCAAGTCAACGTCATATTACAACCCAGAATTGGAGGCACCATGGAGGAGAGCGCAGAGGCGATAGATGGGCCAAATCCTCATGCAACCCTCTTTAGGCTTGCATTACAGGCTCTTGTTGTGTATTTCAAGTCCGACGGAATATATATTTGCGACAAATTCTGGTCAACATGGGACAACAAGACCATCCAGACGACCCTCACAAAGACGGTTAAGAACCCGGATTTAAGGTATCATGAAATTCTAAACCTTGCTACTATCTTCAAATGCTGATGATCGGATCTTTAGGAAAGAGCTGGGGTTGTCTAGACTTGTCTGGGAGTCTCTGGCAGAGGCCCTCGATGCCGCTGTTCCGACACTTCGGCATCGATGCTTCTCCATCGACAAGGCAGACTCGGACACGGAGTCACCATCCAGTCAAACGATCGTTGCAAACGCCAAGTTGCTAGTGAAAGACATTAGAATTCTCATCAATCTTGTTAGTATCGCTCGGAACATTCTCGCCTGTGGAGCTGCGGCGCAGAACTTGGCCGCGGAAGCACTGGTGGACCAGGCGGTCCTTAAAGTCATCAGCGTAGACGTAAGTGTGACCACTCAAGGATTCGAAGGAAAGACGGGCAGTCAAGATGAGCAAGAGTTTCAGAAGGTTGTTGATGAATGTAAGCCGGTTCTCCACCTTCGGTTCTTAATTGCAGTTATTGACCATGGTGTAGATAAGGAACTGTTGTACACATGTCTTCAGTTTCTGAATAACCTGATGATCCAGAACGAGCAACGCAAATTAATGTTGTGGCTCGATCTATTTGACATGTCCTTCGACCGAGGGCTCTCCGATGAAGATCGATTGACAAGAGAAAAGCTCCTCCGGATTAACCCTCCGTCAATTCCAAGACACATCCCTCCTGAACCTGTGAAGCTAACGTCCTCATCGCCCTGGGATAGCCGCAACGGATCTGCATTTGTTGTTTTCCTCGCTACAAACACCCCGAAGATCCGCGAGCGATTGATCGATGAAGGCAAACCCGCCGGGCCCCGCGAAATTACTGAAATGTGCATGTCGGAGTGGCGGGCGCTCTCCGAGATAGAAATGCTAAGCTGGTGTACCACATATCATACAGTCCTGGTTAACTACATCGTTTGCGAGAAGCCAAAACCATCCAAGGACGGAACGGTCATCCGCGAGTCTAGAACGTTATCGGATCTCTTATATCTGGCCGAGAAATGCGACGATGGCCGCGTTCTGGAAATGCAACTTCCGGGAGATATGGATTCAAACACAGCGGCCGAACCCAGACAGGAAAAGTTCGTTGGAGGATATGAAGGGCTGAGTCGAGCCTGGTTTGGAGAAATGGTTCGAAATTCCTGGGGTTCGAAACCGATGCACCAGACGGCTCCAACCGAGGGAGATTGCCGTACCGGTTATGATGCGCGGGAAGGCGCGGAAATGCTTCGCAGAGGCAAAGCCGATCTGATGAGCAGGTTGAACCCGCAATCTGAAGAGGGGGTGCTTCATGACGACCGACATTTGCAGACCGAAACAGAAGAGGATGAGCAATCTGTCAGCTCACCCGTAGCGGATTACGATTCCTCTTCGATCAAAGCCGTGGTATCCGACGACGACAGTGATGGAGACCGCAGCGACGACGACGACTATCCGATTTCGGGGGAGGAAGGACGCGGACTTTTGACCGGTGTTCCTCTCGTACTCGACCCTGCCGAGATCACAGTCTTACCGATGATCGTCCTAAATGGCATCGTGCCGCCAAAACGTAACGAGGGATGCCCTGACTGCGCCAACGAAGAGCTTTGGGATGAGCTAATTGAGAACTTATATACCGTTCGTTGCAACATTTTCCTCGGGCAACCCAATGGCAGGAATTTGATGCGCGAACTGCTGATCTTTGTCGCCGCTTGGGATTGCCGCGAGGAGGACCTATACTACAAGTTCATGGTGAGAATCGTTGAGGCCATCTTGAAACGTGGGCTGTTGGTATATGCCTACCAAACTTTGAAAGAGTATGCATCGATTTATAAAAAATGACATCTTCACATCGCTAACTTTAAACAGGAAAAAGGACTTGATTTCGCCGGCACAAGCGGTCATCATGAAGTTGTTGACAACGGTTTTCCGATCCCGCCAACTCACGGAAGAAGCGGCTGCCGAAGGGAATGTCGAGATGCCAAAGCAACCATCTGTTTATCCATCCCAAGTCGATGTATTCGTTGTAGGCCGCATGATGGAAGAGTTCAGAAGTGAGATTATTCCCCAAGTCTGCTCCTTGATCTTCCTTCAAGGTCAGATCAAAGCTGGCCTTGCATCACCCGACGAATTCCCTATGAATCAATGGGATATGGAGAGGATGTACGAGGGCCTCTACCAATTCATGGAGTTCTTCGCCATCTTGACCGAACATAAGTTCTGGCAGAAGATGATGGCCGACTGGGAGTTGGTAAGCGAATTTATCACACTTCTCAAAGAGCTCGACCGCGCCATTCCCCTTGGGAAGTACCGACCAGCACCGAAGGATTCCCGCCCGGACACCGACTCAGGGGCACAAGCGGTTGCAGTGGAACGACCATACGATGTCTCACAAGAAGCCGGTCCTGGAGAGCAGCCCCCAGTTGATCCAAACTACGCTCCTGTTACGCCGACAGAACCAGCAGACTTTGAATGGAAGAACTTGAAGAAGCTTGCCGTGCTTGTTCTGTCCTCTCTCGTCTACAAATGCCGACCCGTGCAAGACCAGATCCGCGAGTTCGATGGCATCGAGCCGATTCTCTCCTGCTGCCGGCCCGACGAGCACAACCCATATATTCGTGAGCACGCCGTCGTTTGCCTACGTTTCTTGATGGAGCAGAACCCGCGGAACCTGGAAGTCGTGCACCGGCTGCAAGCGCAGAATATTCCGACCGAAATCCTTGAGAAACATGGGTGGGAGAAGTACCAAGACGGCAACACGACGACCTTAAGAAAGAAACCGGGTGCAAAGCCGCAGGGACAACCTTCGGGTTCTCAAACTCAGACACAACCTGGGGCTTCACAAGGTCCAGCAAGAGCCTCTCCTCCAACTGCAAGTGCTAGTGACCATGGACAGTCTGCCACTCAGTCCGGTTCTACGCAAGGTGGGGCACCTAGGACTAACACCAAACCCAAAGGCAAATGAACTCAAACCAGGGGAGGCTGAAATTGCACTCTCCTATATGCAAGCGCTATTCAAGATATCAGTACCAGTTTGGCCTTTCTGCGATTTAATATGCAAACAGAGGAATCCTCTTGGAGATGAACCAGGACCAATAAAGCAGCGCATTGTCCTCATTCGGCATACCCGTCCAATTGTGTGCCACCGCACCCAGAACAAGATCGCTGTACAACGCGCCTAAAACGCCCAAGCTTGCGAGAAATGCACCGAGAGCAGCCCCGCCTGCTTTCATGCCAGTATTGAAGCACAGCCGACCACCACGCTCGTTCGCCATCCATTTATCCCAACCCTTCATATAGAACGCCGAGGCTGCTCCGATAGTGATCACAATCGTGGTGATTACGAAGCCATATGTAAGATTCCGAAGCTCGCGGTTGTTTCCAAAGTCGGCGCGTATGACGGCAATAAGACCGGTCAAGCCAACGAACGTTCCAAGAAGATGCAGGATAACCCATCCAGAGGGGCTTTTACTAGTATTGGGTCTCGATACCGGCACAAGGGATTCGTGGGACGGGACTGGTCGATAGCTTGGACTTGGGGCTATTTGCGCCTGTCAGTGGATTCGGAAGGGCGAGGATCAGGTTCGCATACCTTTAGGACTTAGATAAGGGCTTGTCGAGGATGAAAAGTATGAAAATCGTTCACTAGCTGGAGTGAAGCCAAAACGTGCATCCGGCGGCGTGTACGGCGAGGGCGATGGCGATGGCGATTGGTTTCGTAGAAGAATTCCGTCCTGTTCTCGGGCCCTTGACATCTGAATCGCGCGCCTCACGATGAGCGCACGATGGATCGTCACCAGACTCAAAGTGACGGACATCATCATCTTCCATACTGCCATCAGGATAAACGGCCAGGTCTGCTTGCAACGATAGATCGAGATCGCACCGATCGGTAAGGTGGCGAGCAGAGGAGCGATCGCAAGGACTGTATCGAATTTCCAAGAGTCCAGTTTGTGCCATGGCCAAAATGGTGCGCGCCCGCCGTATGCAATCCACGCTACCGTCCAGTAGAAGAGTAGATGTGATAGGAGTCCGATACAACCATAGGGAAGGGCATAGCACTTGATCTCTCCCTCGATTCCGGCTGTCTCGTTTCGATGCGGGAGAACCGAATTGATTTTGTCCTCAATTCTAGGATGTGCATTTGCTGATGCGATTAGAAGGGCAAGGCTGGCTACTATAGAATATCGAGTGGTCGCTTGGAGATATAATGGAGCATGCATTGCGAGACTTTTGGAAAGCACCGAACGACAGACAAGGTCAACATACAGAAAGGAACGAAATAACATGAACTGGGATTGAGCGGGGACGAGTTAAGAAATACATCGGGTCGAGAAGAATCATCGACTGTGTTACTGGAAGACAAGGCTGAGGCTGAAGGCTCGAAGCCCCTGGCGGCGGCGAGATATTGAGGCTCTGCGGTCCGCCATCGACGTGTCTCTAGAGCCTCGTCAAATGGAGCGAATAGAGCCCACACGATGATTTGTTAGAAATGTGGCCGCAGTATCTACCGTCAAGGTCGTTCATAAGGGACCGCGTTGGTTGTTAAGAGAGCAACATCGCTCCGAACTGTCTGGCAATACTTGAACGCGGCGATCAAGACGTTCGGCCGGAGGATGGAATTCAAATCGCCATACCTCGACGCAAGGCTTCAGTATACAAGGCAGAAGACTCTAATCCCGTCTTGATGTCGAAGTCTGTGTTTGCACGGTGTAGGCCGTGGGTTGTGCCAACGACGCAAAGGTTTTCAAGCCACCAACTGCTGCGGCGTGGAAAGCGACGCGGTAGTGGTCGGCCAGCCCAGTGTACTCTCGTTTACGGAACTGGGAGAAGTAGCCTTGAAAGTTTTCGTCTTCCGAGTACCAGGTCTCTATTGAAATCCTATTGCCCCGTCCTCAGTGCTTGTAGTTCCGAGCGCCAGTGTGCATCGTGTTCGTTCTTGAGAGCCAGATGTGGCGTATGTTCTAGACCCGACGCGACTAGAAGCCACACGGGTGTGATCGGGCTCCTCTCACATTGGATTTATTGATTCCAACAAGGGCTCATGCCGCTGACATGGATTTGAAACGGCAATGTGACAAGTTCTGTGCTCTAGAACTGAGCGCGCCGAGATCAGACGCTAGAATTAATTGGGGGGAGGCTGCAGGACAGGCATTCTCACAGACTCTCGTGACAGGGACTGTCCAGATGGTCCGGAAACACACGATGAAGGGAAAGTCCGGGTTTTACCACCAACAGTATATATATTTCAAGGTAATAGCCTCGAAATCGGGCCAAAGGATGGAATCCTGCCCCCCCATCGAAATTCCGTGAAGAGGGTGTCGAACAAATGTGATATTAAAGATATTCGACGCTTCACCCCGGAATCATGGATCTAGCGAATCAGCTATAGACTATAGCATCATGGAAGCGGGGAACGAGAAAGCTGCCCCGCAGGCTAAGAATGGACTTCCCTGCGACGACGTATGGCGTGGACCGGTGGACGCCGCTGAGTGATATATATGGCGGGCCAATTCCCCGGCGAGATGGGCGGGTGTTCCTTCGAACTTGAACCTCCAAGACGACGTGAAAAGCGGCATCGCGCGAGAGATAAGCCAACTGGGATCACGGCCCGACGACCCTGAAGAAAAAGGATTACCCACACAAACATGGGGCTGACAAACGGAGATGCCAATGGCGACAGCGTCCGGACGCTCAACGTGAGTGTGTTCCAACTCATTGGCAGGGAAAAGGCACTGACTATTAATTGCATGCAGTTGAAGGATTCCAGCCTCTTCGTCCAAGATGCTTTCATTGACGGTGAATGGGTCAGCAAGTCCAAGAAATTTCCGGTCTATGGTGGGTTTTCCACCTGGAGCTACATCTCCGATCTGGTGCTGATAAATCCTTAGAACCCTCCTCTGAGACAGTTCTTGGCGAAGTCGCCAACTGTGACCTTGAAGACTTCAAGAAAGCCATTTCTAGCGCCGATGTCGCGCAGCGGGAATATTGGCTCTCCACCACCGCTCTCCAGCGGGGTGCGGCGCTGCGAACGTGGTACAACCTGATCATGGCCAACCAGGACGACATCGCCCAAATTCTGTGTCTCGAGAACGGCAAAACCTTCGCCGAAGCCAAGGGGGAAGTCGCCTATGCCGCCAGCTTCATTAGCTGGTTCTCCGAAGAAGGTACCCGAGCGTATGGCGAGACGATTCCCTCGCAAACGCCCCATACCACGCTCATGACCTTCAAGGAGCCGGTAGGAGTTTGTGGAATCATCACGCCGTGGAACTTCCCTGCCGCCATGATCACCCGGAAGATCGCGCCCGCGTTCGCGGCGGGCTGCGCCGTCGTCATCAAGCCGCCGTCGGAGACGCCCTTCACTTGCCTGGCGCTCACGAAACTGGCCGTGGAGGCGGGGATCCCTCCGAAATGTCTCCAGGTCTGTCCGACGAAGGATCGGCAGGCGGCAACGGAACTCTGCACGAACCCGATCGTGAAGAAGATTAGCTTTACGGGTTCGACCGGAGTGGGCAAGATGCTCGCGAAGCTGGCTGCTGACACTTTGAAGAAGTGCAGTCTTGAGCTGGGTGGAAACGCTCCGTTCATCGTCTTTGATGACGCGGATGTTGACCTTGCTGTGGAGGGTGCCATGTTCTGCAAGTTCCGATGCACGGGTCAGACCTGTGTCTGGTGCGTGGTATTTTCGGTGGTTGTAATGCTTCTCATAACTAACCGTTTCTCAGTGCCAATCGTCTCATCGTTCAGAAGGGCATTGCCCCTGCGTTCACGGCCAAGCTTGTTGAAAAGGTGGCCGCACTGAAGTTGGGCCCGGGTATGGATCCGTCCACCACACAAGGCCCCCTTGTCAACCGCGGCGGGGTCGACAAAGTCAAGGAGCACATTAAAGATGCAGTTTCCAAAGGCGCTAAGCTCGAGTTTGGCGGAGCCGCTCCCGACCACCCCGGGTTCTTCCATGAACCCACTGTGCTGTCTGGCGTCACCCGCGAGATGCTAGTCGCCTACGATGAAACCTTCGGACCTCTTGCTCCGATCTTCACATTCGACAACGAGGACGATGCCGTGAAGCTGGCCAACGACACTGAGTTTGGCCTCGCGGGATACTTTTTCTCGAAAGACGTCGGCCGCGTGATGAGGGTTGCGAGGAGGCTAGAGTGCGGCATGATCGGGGTCAACACCGGCAAGATCAGCGCCGCAGAGGCTCCCTTCGGTGGAATCAAGGAGAGCGGTTATGGTAGGGAGGGGTCGCACTATGGTCTGGCGGAATACCAGAACATCAAGAGTGTGACGATTGGGAATACGAACGTATGACCTCGTTTTCTCTCCCTTCAGACATGCGTTCCTGGCGTGAGGTCTTGACTTAAGGATACATAGATCAGATACCAATCGACTAGCAAATTGTAATCGGCGTAACTCATTCTCGTGGACGACTGGACAGGGTGCGCAATGAAAGTGAAAGATAATGGACCAAATTGACACAAGGCTGAAAGAGCAACGAAGGAGCATGGACACATCATTTCTCTAGTCTATTTCCAAGCGGCAAAAACCTACCGATGTTGAATTTGCAAATCAAAGACTGCAATGCCGTGTTGACTATGCTGCCACTTACCGCACTTTGCTGGGAGGGCGAAACTACCCACTGGCTCAGTCAAAGTATCCTGGAAATAGCCAGCCAAGTTTCTCTGCAGCGTCAAATTTCCGCCCTTCCTTCGCCGTGATGCTACCAGCTCCCTTCATCATACCCTCCAGATGCTTGGCTGCGACCAGATCTGTGTGCTCGGATTTCGAGAGCTCGTCGAGGACCGCGCTGACGAAGTGCCTCGCGTTCGTGGAGTTCGCCCTCATGTGGGCCATGACCATCTCAACATTGACGTCCTCGTGGCCTCGCCAGCAATCGTAGTCTGTCGCCATGCAGATCATAACATATCCGATCTCAGCCTCTTTGGCGAGCTTCGCTTCGGGAAGCGCGGACATGTTGATGACATGAGCGCCCCATGATCGGTAGAGGTTGCTTTCCGCTCGAGTCGAGAATTGCGGTCCCTCTACAGTAGAATCAGCATAATGCCTTCAATCGAATGGCGTCGCACAGCACTCACCCATGCAGATCAACGTCCCGCGGTCATGAAGCACTACCCCGTCTCCTTGCAAGGTATGTCCGCATTTCCTGACCACCTTCGCTAAGCTCTCGTCGAACGGGTCCGCAAAGCCAACATGTCCCACCATGCCCCCTTCGAAGAACGTAAACGGTCGGATCCCCTTGGTGCGATCGATCACCTGGTCCGGCACGAGGAAGTCGCGGGGCTTGAACTCTTCCTGCAAGCTTCCGACGGCGCTGAAGGCGATGATGGTTCGCACGCCGAGCTTCCGTAGCGCGGCGATGTTCGCGCGCGCGGGGACTTCGTGGGGCGCCAGTTCATGGTGTAGGCCGTGCCGCGAGATAAATGCGATCGGAATCGGCTCGCCGTTGGAGGGAGAAGGATGGTGGAGAATGGTGATCGGAGAGGAGGGAGTTCCCCATGGCGTGGTGGTCTCGATGGATGCGACGCGGGTGAAGTGGGGGAGTTGTTGGAGACCTGTGCCGCCAATGACGGCGATACGGACAGCACCTAGATATTTGCTCGTTAGAAATTGGCATCTTTGCTTCTAGGGGAAAGAGAGATACCGTCGTATGTAGATGCGACTTCTTCGGACATTTTGAGTTGAGTGAAGGACGATACCCAGCTGGTGGCGAGAGGACTTTTATTCCGTCCTATGGAAGATACAACGCGATCGCAACATCGTTTCAGGCCTGGATCTTCCGAATTTCGGACACTTTTTAGTCCATCTCAGCCCTCTCCACGTTTGAATATCGGCTAGTTTTTACTGGTCTTCTAGCGGAGCGCTTCACCAAAGCAGGTATGGCGCCATCAGATTGTCTAGGGTAAGTTCAACCCCCTGTCAAGTAGCCAACCACTCGAGTAGCCAGTATCACCATCTCAACCTCCATCGGTCAGACAGCAATATCTCTACTAAAACATATTATATTTGGAAATCTATACAGCATGATTCAAAAGATACAGCTTGGAGAGACTCTGATGTAGATTTGGCCTCCGAAATTGGATGTCTTCGTTGGTAATCTTCCTCTACCGCTCGTACAGCTTCTTGTGCCAATTTGATCTCCCGAACTTGCGCAAACCTCTGATTAAGATCTATCTGAACTTTCTTTTTACGTTTTGGTGCTGTAGCAGCATCAAGGCGTGCCTGTAAGCCCGCGATTTTCAGATCTGATGAGGCCTGACGCGCCTGTAGCACTCCGATCGCCTTGGCTGCCTTCTCTATATACGACTTCGTCGTCTTTGCCACGCGTGTATTCTTGCTAAGAACGCGTAATGCACTCTGTACCTGTTTTGGCTTGTAGGGCGTCGTCTGGAGAACGGAGGGGACTGGTATGGGGGTGCGTGGAGGCGTGTTTGGTGGTGGAATTGGTGGTGCGGTTACGGTAGGCGGTGACGGTACAACGAAGCGGTTACTGAGGCCCTTTGACCGGTCAAGCGGCACAAGTCCTGCAGCCTTCCACCCAGATCTGATTGTACGGTCGGTTAGGCGTGCCTGACGTGCCTCTGCATAGAGGACAATGAATCTCCGTCGTTTAATCGGTAGGGCCTCGTCGATATACGCGCTTTGGCGGAGGAGGGTCTTGTAAAAGCGTTTTAGAGGCGAAAAACAGGCGAGATCCAGAGGTTGAAGGATATGGGAGGTATGTGCAGGTAGGAAGACCACGATTACGTTGTTTATCTTGCATTCGTACAAGAAATCGATGGTTGCGTGACTACCGTGCCCGTCCATTAGCAGAATCCGGTACTGCCGCTGTGTAGCGGTTTCAGGCAGGAAAACCGTACGGAGCCAAACCAACGCGTGTTGATTTGAAGTCCAGCCGTTCTCTGATACCGTATAATGGAAGTCTGGAGGTTGTTCAGGGAACCAAGAAGACTGTAACGTGGCGCCTTTCTGTATAATCGCTGGTCTGATGTACTGGCCGGTCGCGGAGACAGTTTCAACGATACTAATCCATTCGCGGCCCATAGGACTAGTGATATAGGCCGTTGACTTCTGCGAGTCTGCGATAACCGTAGAATTAGCGCAAATCCCTAGTCCTATGCCAACCTCATCCATATTCCAGGTATCAGAGGGGTGGACATCGTACTGAGTTTGAACTTGGTGAAAATACGTGTAGAACGCGTCGATTGTATCCTTAGTTGCAGCCTGACGTCGGGCAACATCAAGACTACGCCCGATACAGGTCGCAACGCGTGGATTACGGTGTAGGAAACGCGTTACCCAGTTCTTCCCGAGGGGCGTTGAGTCTCCTTGGAGGCGTAGAACTCGAGATGCCATTTCGCGAAGCCGTGCGTGAGTAGGGGGGAATCCTTGAGCGTCATTTTCAAGTATCCAGTCGACTAAAAAGGATTCTTGGTCCGGTGTAAGGCGTTGGCGAGATTGTTGAGCTACTACGCGTGGTAGGCGGCCTTTTAGGCGGGTTTGAAGGGTGCGTCGGTTGACCTTGAATAGCGCCGCAGCTTCGTTTTGTGATTTGCATTGACCGGTCTGTAAGGCATCAATAGCCTGTTGGACCGGGTCTTCCGAGTTTGGTATCATGATATTGTACGGTGGTGGAGATATCGCGGTTAGAGAGATGGTGATAGAGGTGGTGATACTGGCTACTCGAGTGGTTGGCTACTTGACAGGGGGTTGAACTTATCTGGGTATGACATAGTGATATTTCCCGCCATCTCCAGAATCCACTCCTGCCATCTTCACTCCTACTATCTAATATTAAGTATGGTTACCAAGCATCGGCTTCTCAAAATTCAAGCGCAGTAGATACATGGACTCCTTTTATTTTGAGTCATTCAGATCATTCAGACAAGAGTCAACTTTGATTGCTACATAGGCGTTTCAAAGCCTACCCTCAACACAACTAGAGATCCACAAGCGGAACGATTTCGGCTCAGTCAAGAATATATTCGGTTCACTCCATACATCCATATCGATCTGCTGCTTCAACAGCATTTAACATTCGACGGACCTGGGCATCGTCCGCTAGTGAACCCACGGGGATTCTTACATCCCTCTCCAGTATTCCTGCAGAACCCATACCCAACTACCTTCGGGACAGAACATCCGACAACGAAGCAGCATTTGATATTGGCTGGGTCTATGTCATCTCGTCAGCATGGCCGCCTCGATGAGCCAGAGGACTGCCTGCCTCTGGGTCTTCACTGAACGAGGATAGATCGCCATACCATTTGGACAATCACCATTCGTGTAGTATCCTCGCAAGGGTGAATTGAGGCCGTTCGCACAGTGCTGCGTGGTGGTGCACACGCCAGTCAAACCAGTCGCCTGGATTCTAGTGAGAAGAGTGGACTCTCCAAGTAAATGGGCATTGGTAATGACATACAGCATTCCGGCATGAATTCTGCGCTAAAATAGTGGTTGCCAGAAGGCCGGCTAGGTAAGCAGTCAACTTCATCTTCAACAGGTGTCCTCAAATTATCGTACTGTGGTAGAAACAATGGGATAAACTTGCTTCGAGATTACCGGTATGCTGCCATTATTTATATCCCATACAAATCTGCTTAGATTAGGACGCACTCATAGAAATACTCTACTGACCTTGGTTTTCGATGTTTAATACAAATGTTATATAGTTTCTCGTATTTGTATATCCGTACTTGCTACCCTGGCTGTCGGCATACCGAACACTAAGCGGCCCAGACAACACAGAATGAAGTCGTTTTATCCTCACAAAGTAATTTACCGCCTGCTGAATGGTTTATGAATCTCCCACAACAATTTGGAATGCGGCTATACCCAGCGATGGAATTTCCTAGTGCGAGCCGCAATGCCATTCGTGGTGGTAGCATTCAATGGTTCAACCCCCTTGATGCAGGACTTCAGTGCACGACTCACAAGTTCCCATCTAGAAGAGTTGTAGATGAAGGGATGACGTTCGGACACCCCACACCCGGATAAATTAAGCTTCGATTCATGTATGCCTGGAGGTAAGCTGCACAGTTACCAACTTCTCCAACGTCGGCACCGCTGGAGACGTTAGAGTACTTAGCTATACTCTGATACAGTGATACTGATCGCATATCCGCTAGAAGTCTAGCGGTTCATACAAGAATACAAAATGGTGTGGGTGTAGATGTTATATTGAATGCACCTCACTGTAACCACTTCTTATTGGTCGTTAATCAAAATCTTACATTGGAGCAGGCTTGGATCGAGCCATTGAGGCCAAGTCGTTTAGAGATGGCAATGCCGAAAACCTGAGGACCTAGATTGTGATACGAGTTTCGGTAGTACAACTGGAAAGATAGGAAGACAAGACCAAACAACCCAAAGGACGTCACAGTGTAAGTCAAGATATGGTCGTAGGAGCGCTGCGCAAAGTTTGGGTAATTAGAGTAGGTGACTCCAATTAAGCTGGGAAGATCCAGGAGAGAGGAGGGGCATTATCCATATATCACATGACTATATCGGTCAAGGATCTCGACTTGCCTTAATTACTCCTAACTTTTAACTAACTACCTAACGTGCCTAAGTAACGCGTTTTCCATTACTCTCCTGAGACATCCACCTCTTTTTTTTTGAAGGGGTTTGCCGCCATTTCCTGGCGGCACATGGACCCAGGTATCCCTGGCACTGCACTTCGGAAATGACGCAGGGTTCCTGTTGACCAAAAGCCATCGGCAGCAGTCCACTCCCACTTGTGGCGCCAGGTCGGACGGTCTCCCTCCGTCGCAGTCTTGAGTTTGGATACTGGCAAAAATCTTATCGGCGATCAACGAATGAGATCCAGTATGATCTCCCCTGTTCCGCACCCCAATGGCCAAATACGGTAGTCTTTGGATTTTGCTCCATAAGGTCGGACGAAATGAGTCTGCCCGGGTGGTCACCTTCCGTTGTGGCATCATGCTGCACGAAAGCCCACGGGGCTTCAGAGCCCGAGTATGGCTCTGGTCCTACTGAGTAGCTCTTGGGTCGCGTCGCGATATCAGCTCTCCACCAAGAGGAAGATCCGCGACTGGATAAAAAGAGAAAGTGAAAGAAGCGTAAGCCATCCGCTGTGGAAGACATTACCACTTAATCCAAACTGTATAGGGTCAGTCACAATAATCTTACCATCCATTCATACCAACTCCGAATCTCCAAACATTCCTCATGACACCACAAGCAGACGACGGTCTCGATCTACCTGCATCGCCAGATGTTGATGTTCTGGTCATTGGAGGCGGCAACGCTGGATTCTGCAGTGCCATATCGGCAGCAGAGTCTGGAGCCAAGCGTGTCCTACTCATCGACGCGTGTCCTGAGAACTGGGCTGGAGGCAACTCATACTTTACCGCGGGAGCTTTCAGAACTGTCTACCATGGCTTGCAAGACCTACTTCCAATTGTAAACAATGTCGACGAGGCCACAGCGAAAAAGATTGACATGCAACCTTATACGACGGCCGACTTCAATGCCGACATTGATCGAATCTGCAACGGTCGCTCAGATCCAAAACTCGCCAATCTTCTTATCAACGAGTCCAACGACGCAGTCAAGTGGCTAGCCAAGAATGGTGTCCGATTCCAGCTCTCGTTCAACCGTCAAGCATACGAAGTCGACGGTAGATTCAAGTTCTGGGGCGGCATGTCGCTCAAGACACAGGACGGCGGGAAAGGCCTCATTCAAGATCATCTCAGGGCCGCCCGTGCACTCGGCATTAAGGTCCTCTTCTCCACCCCAGCCAAGCGTCTCGTCCTCGACCACAAAACCGGTGCTGTCAGGTTTGTCGTAGTACAGGCGTCGAATGGCCTGGAGCGGGAGATCAGCACCGGGTCCGTCATTTTAGCCGCTGGAGGTTTCGAAGCCAACCCGAGGATGAGGGCGCAGTACCTGGGTCCCAACTGGGACATTGCCAAAGTGCGTGGCACGCCGTACAATACCGGCGCAGTCCTGGAATTGGCCATGCGCGATGCCCACGCGAAGCAGGTCGGCAACTGGTCTGGCTGCCACTCTGTCGCATGGGATGCCAACGCTCCAGCTCATGCAGGAGATCGTCAAATCTCAAATGAATTCACCAAATCAGGATATCCACTTGGCTTGATGCTTAACACTCACGGCGAGCGCTTTGTCGATGAAGGCGTCGATCTCCGCAACTATACTTACGCCATTTTCGGAAAAGCTATTCTTGCACAACCCGATAATGCCGCCTTTCAGGTTTGGGACGCGCAAACCACCCCGTGGCTCCGTGATGAGGAGTACCGTGACGAGCGTGTGGAGAGGATTGTGGGCCAGACGATTGAGGAGTTGGCGCGCAAGTGCGCCGAAAAAGGCCTCAGGAACCCGGACAAGTTTCTCGAAACCATTCGGACCTATAATAATGCTGTCGAAGCCTTCAGGGCTGAAAATCCCGACCTCAAGTGGGATCCACCTATCAGAGACGGTCTGTCGACACAGTCCAGCAAGCAACGCCTTCCGCTTGCCAAGTCCAACTGGGCTTTGTCGCTCACTCAGGGTCCGTTTCTAGCGGTCAAGGTCACTTGCGGTGTCACGTTCACATTTGGCGGTCTTGCGGTCGACCCAGAAACGGCTGGCGTCATTTCAGCGGCAACCAACACTGTTGTCCCAGGCCTGTACTGCGCTGGAGAAATGCTGGGAGGTCTATTCTACGACAACTACCCAGGAGGCAGTGGTCTCACCTCTGGAGCTGTGTTTGGACGCCGGGCAGGAAAAGCAGCAGCAGAAAGGGCCAGCCAGAGTACTTTTCTTCCAGCAAGGTTGTAATATGTTGCTTACGAGATGTGGTTGTATCACGGAGGCAGTCAATAGAGTATCTGAAGCGGATTCAACAATAGAGCTAAACAATGAATCAACGTCTAGTCATGTGTTTGCAATATTAAGTCATATTATGGCTCCATTTATACCTGGTGTGAGCGGCAACTTCTGGCTAGATCAATCAAGTATCTATGGACAACGTGTAGCCGCGGTCCGAAATAAATCAGCACCACGTTATGAAGATTGCATTTGTCAAGTCTAACACTTCAAGGTCTCCTTTCACAATACTATAGTGCACGCTCCTTCCAGAATGACTGTAGGCCTAGGCGTTATCACTCATCCTGTATACATCCGCTTCGATAAAAGGCGCTAACCGTGGATGCATGATATTAACTAAGCCACAGGCACACACATATAACTAGTCATACTCATGATATCTTTACAACAAGCGGGATTCAACATATTTACAGTAATCCATGAATCAATTGGATTGACTTAAGCTGCCAATCTTCCTCCGTCAACTGGAAAGTTGACACCGGACACGAAGTTGGCCTCGTCGCTCGCAAGATAGACAGCCGCATGCGCAATGCTATCGGCATCGCCCATCCGTCTCAAGGGAACGGTCTGCGCGAACCTCTCGCGCTCCTCTGCCGTGTCGGGAACCCCTGAGAACTTCTCCAGCAATCCAGTGGGGCTTCGTAGCGGGCAAATGGAGTTGACGCGAACGCCGTGCGGACCCCATTCGGCGGCCAATCCTTGAGTGACCTAGTGGTTCATGGTTAGCGGAGTTGGAGGACTGGAAGAAATTGTTGCTTACTGTGTTGAGGAAGCCCTTAGTGCCTCCGTAGAAAACTTGTCCCGGTCGCACTTTCATGCCAGCGACAGAGGAGGTATTAAGGAAAACACCCTGCTTCCGCTCCGCAAAATACGGCATGACAGTGACGACGCTGTGATATATGCTCTTCGTGTTGACCATGACCAGCTTATCAAACTCCGCCTCCGTTACCTCGGTGCTAGGCTTCTTGTTGTACGTCGTGCCGGCGTTATTGACGACGATATCGAGCTTGCCGAACTTGTCTTGAGCAATCTTGAGGCCCTCCTTCCATGCCTCGCTCTTAGTGCAGTCGAACTGCACGAATATGGCCTCGCCTTGCTCACCGCTGCGGTCCGAGTTGATTCCATTTGTGACCCGCTCGCCGTTCTCGGTGGCAATGTCCGCAATGAGGACATGAGCGCCCTCCCTGGAGTAGAACTTGGCAATGGCTTCGCCAAAGCCAGAGCCTGCACCAGTAATGAGGGCAACCTTTCCTTGCAAGCGGCCCATTCTAGAGCTGATGACCAAGTTTCTGGAGTCTTCGATTGGATTTGAAACTATCAGTTTGATTCAAGTCATTGGGGAGGGTCGTGATTGGAATGCCATGTCTGCAGTATCTTTGGATGCTGCGCTGCATTTATGGAAGTCGTCGCGATGAGACAAGGACTGGACGGCTCCACTTGGATCCGACTACTACTCTAGTACGGAGCAAAGGGATAAAAGAGTCAAAGCAAACATGAGCATGAAAGTGGTGGTTGCTGATACTGGCTGCGGAGCGGACATTTTGTCTCCGAAAGATCCACATCGGGCCTGGGAGATAATAGTGCCCGCGGCTGATATGACCGGCCGGTCATGATCCTTTGAACTGTGGAGCAAGGCCCGGAAACATGCAGTGTGCCGATAAGCGCAATATAACGACCATCAGTGTGACATGTAAGCGTGGGCAGCTCATCGAGTACGTAAAACACGAGCACCAGGGAGCTGGGCAACTGGCCGAAGTCTGGCGCTCGGATTAACACACTGAGAAGGGTATAGATGCATGAACAGATCATTGCCCTAGCTAAAGTGTAAAGAAGTTTCAATTTCCTATATCCATAGCGCGTTCAACTATTGTCTGTTCAACTTCGCGTCATACCAACGCGCATCATAAGTCGGGATTCCTCTGTTGTCCATTGTTCATCCAAAGTCCTTCATTTGACCGAGTACAATCAATAATTTTTCAAGTTTGCTTCATACCAATCCGCATCATGGGCCAGGATAATCTCCACTCCCGTTTCCCGCGCAAACTCCTGAACCCGCTGCAAGTGTGCTTCGGCTGCCTCTAAGTCACTGTGAGCGGACTTGCAGCGGAGACCCGTGGCTTCGTCTGTGTATATTGCAGTCTGTGCCGTGCCATGCAGAATTCTGGCATTGTGAGTAGTATCGGCAGCCAAATAGAGCCACTTCTGATTATCCACTCTGACGAGAGCATTAAGGTGACCGATGCAGTGACCTGGCGCGTTAATGATGAAGAGCGACTTGTCGCCGAAGAAGTCGTGCGTTTGCGGAAATGGCCCTAACGGCTCCCAGAACCCGCTGGTGTCGGTTGAGGGCACCGGTAGGAAGGAAAGCTTGTTCCCTTGGGGTATCAGGTTCGAATCGTAATTAGATTCTGGGTCGGTTGGATAAGTTTTTGGGCCGAGAATCAATTCTTCTGCGCCTGGTCCAAGCAGAAAAGTGACGTTTGGCCCAAATTTCGATGGGTCTCCAACGTGATCGTAATGCAGATGTGAAATGATAACAGTATCAACATCGTTCTGCGGGTCGATGTGAAGTTTATTGAGGCTTTCAAAGACATCCTGAGGCACCTCCGTCTTGACGACAGTCTGCAGTCTTTCGTAGACTGTGGGTGGATAGTTTTCAATATCCCTCCTGATACCCAAATCGAAAACCACTTTCCGTTTTGTGACCTGGTGCTCAATCAACCAGGACATCGAAGGGACCCGGCGGATGTCATCTGGAGCGGACCCCTGAACGAATAGGTCCATTGGGAGATAAAGAAAACCTGCTTCGAGACGATGTAAATTCACGGCGGTTCCTGGCACGGCCAGGACGCTAGAAAGAGGTGCAACCATGATTGCGATGATCAATTGGATGTATCGAAACATAGAGAGGAGTTTGTCTGTTGTAATAAAAAGCTTTTTTATGCTTCTTTCTGGAACTACAATATGTATGTAGATGGCATGATTTATAGTTCTCTCGGCCTTGATTCCATATGAACCATGACGTAGATGACGATCAAAATTCGGCAAAGACTATCCTTCACTCCGAGTACTGAAGTACGAGCAATGGGTTATGACGTCTCCGATGGTTGGGAGAGTTGGTCGGGCTTGGATCAAGTCGGACATATCTGATGTTGTTCGTGATGATCCAGGGATGACTAGAACTGGTCGGAACAGTTTCCCTAGGCTATCCACTTGCGGAGGATCATCCTCCGCCCCCGGCTCCACGCTGGCCCGCTGGCCGCTAGCCTCGCCTCGCACTCTTGCTCAATACGACTGCATCGCAGTGGCTCCGTTCAGGCGTGCCGGCTATTTTTGCTGGTCGCCCTTTTTAATCACTCTGCAGTGCTGCTGTTACTGTAGAGTCATTAGTTAGCCCGACCCGGTAAGATTCGAGTTTGCTGAAAAATCTCATCGTGTTTCATTACTATCAATCTACCCATCACCAAGTCTAATATCTTCAAACATGGCAGCAGTTTCAGGCATCGAAATCCTTTCCAAGCCTGTCCCTTACCAGGTAAACACCATCACTACTCGTTGTAAGAGAACTACCTTATCTGACAGCATTGTAGTTCAAAGATCCCTCACTGTTGGACGCACGAGCCTACGTTGGAGGCCAATGGGTATCCGCCAAGAATAGCAGCACTTGTTCCGTATTCGGTAATTAGGTTCACCCCTTGCACTCGTATGCTGACTAAAGTATTCGGTACATAGACCCCGTGGACAATCAACCCGTCTTCCAGGTCGCGAACCTTTCTCGTGAAGAAGTTCGAGGTGCAATTGACGCTGCACAATCCGCCTTCCAGACATATAAGAAGTTCACTGCTCGCAAACGCAAAGAGCTCCTTAGAAAATGGACTGACATCATCCGTGCTAACCGCGATGATCTGGCAGCCATTTGTACCCTGGAGCTAGGCAAACCCATCGCGGAATCGCTCGTCACCGTCGACTATGGAATCAGCTTTCTTGAATGGTTCCAGGGCGAAGTCGAGCGCCTTTATGGTGAGACCATCCCTGCGGCGAAGGGTGACAACCGCATCTTTACCACTCGCGAGCCGCAAGGCGTTGTAGCAGCCATTACACCTTGGAACTCACCTGTTGCTATGATTCTACGCAAGGTGGGCGCGGCGATTGCCGCGGGTTGTACCGTTGTGCTGAAGCCAGCACCGGAGACGCCAATGTGCGCGATTGCCATTGCAAAGCTCTTTGAGCGAGTGGGCGACGGATATCCGCCTGGTACTCTGAACGTGGTGACTGGCGATATCTCTGGAGCGGCATCAATCGGAGCAGAGATGTGCGAGAGCATCTTTGTTCGCCATCTGAGCTTCACCGGTTCCACAGCGGTAGGCAAATTCTTGAATGCCGAATGTGCCAAGACATTGAAGAAGACGAGCATGGAACTTGGTGGCAACGCGCCCTTTATCGTCTTTGAGGATGCGGATATTCAAAAGGCAGTCGACGGTAAATGTCGTCCATACCTTCTTCACGCCATATGGTAACCATTTAGGTTTGATCGCATCCAAGTTTCGATCGTCCGGCCAGACATGTGTATGCGCGAACCGCATTTTCGTCCATCGTTCCATTATTGAAAACTTCGCCCAAAAGCTGAAAGCCTCGCTAGAAACGACGTTTATCTACGGCTCGGTTTGGGACTCCAAAGTCAACTTCGGCCCTCTGTACTCGCCCAAGGGCGTCACCAAAGTCCAGCAGCACGTCGAGGATGCCGTTTCCAACGGGGCAAAGTTGTTCAACGGGGGCTTCATTAAAGAAGACCTCGGGCCGAATTTTTACGTCCCAACGATCCTGCTCGACGCGAAACCGGACACGATGAAGTTCGGTAGTGAGGAGACGTTTGGACCGGTGGCTCCACTGGTGCCGTTTGACACCGAGGAGGAGGTTCTCAAGTTGGCCAACACGTACCAGAGCGGGCTTGCTGCATACTTTTACACGGAAAACATTTCCAGGCTATGGAGAGTCGCCGAGGCTTTGGATACTGGTATGGTGGGTGTTCGCGTTGGGCTCATCAGCGCCTGCGAGCAGCCCTTTGGTGGTATCAAGGAGAGCGGTATTGGCAGGGAGGGATCCAAGTTTGGTGTGGAGGATTATACGAATGTCAAGAGTATCACTGTCGGGCTTTGATTAACTTTACTATCACTGAGAAGTATATTTAATAGAGTACAGCGCCGTTCTGCGATAATACATGGTTCCACCCCTATTCCCAATCTTTCCAATTTGTCATCCAAGCATGCTTGAATGTTGGAAATACGTGACCGCCTAGATCTCACCAATTACTCATTCTGCATAATGTTGGATAAAAATATGCTTACAGCTAACGGCTGGTTCTTTGTTCATGCGGCCTGACTAGTCTTCCTGTTCTATATGGTAAAACTTCTGGAGGTGACTTCAACTACTTGGCTTTCACCTTGAGTTCCTTCGGTGCATCACAAGGCAAACGTTATATACGGTGCTTTAGAACCATGGACGAACCTGCATTTATTGCATCACTGGGGACTCAAATGGGTCCAAACATGAAGTCGTGCCACCCATGGGTTGAGGGGCCGAATCGCCTAGCTGATATGATTGCCAGCCCATGAACCCAAACAGCACATCATCTTCAAACGACTCATGCCAGTTACTCCAATCAAACTCCGCTTCTCCTATGGATAAGCTCGTCGACTGCACGCCAGAATCAAACCGAACCGCCGATGCGTACTCGCAATGCAATCCGGCAATATGCTCACTCGCAGCATTTGGTGCAGCTTCTGGGCCACTGGTAGGATCAGCAGCTATTTCTACACCCTTGGTGACCATGAGCTTTTCGATGATGGAAGTAAGATGCGATACCCCGGGATTAGGAACGGAAAGGTCCCGTAGGCAGCGCAGACTCCATGCCAGCAAGACGGAGTGATCGCCGGTCGGGTTCGGCGCGGCCGCAGTGTTGCGTACGTGGATCGTGCTGGCCACGTAAAGACCGTAGGCGATGAGGTATGGGGCGGCGCGCAGCGTATACCGAGATTGGTACGCGATGGCAAGACTGGTGATGTTTCGCGCGGCGACAGAGCACCGCTTCCAAGATGTCGCAGGTACAGTGGTTGCCCAGTTCAGGTGCCCTTCAGCGACCAGCGGCCGGTGCAGGAGAATTATAACAGCGTGGTAGAGTATGTGTAGAGCCAGCATGTTGGGCGCCGGTATGCGACCACCTTCGAGAGTGGCGGATATAGGATCGAGCCGGATAAATCCGGGGAGGTCGGCCTCCCACTTCTCGAGAGCGTTATCAATTCCCTTGAGACTCGCCTGAGCCTCAGCTGGAGTTGCTCCCACGACATAGAAGATGTCGATAATCCGGTCGACGATTTTGAAGAGAAGGCAGATTTGCTGAAAGTAGGATACTGAATAGATGAGGCCCTGCGGAGCGGAACCCAACCGCAGGCGGTCTTCAGGAATTGAAGGGTCAATATATGGGGCCCAGAGCTCGTTCTCCTCTAGATGGTCGTTAAGCTCATGGGAAACATATGCATCGCGGAGCCGAATGCCCACCGGCCGTCCCAGATAGAGGCTCTGCAGTTTGTCACAGATGAAGGCGCCCCAAAAGACTCGTCGATACATTTCAACTTCTTCCGCATTTTCGTCTGTGATCTTGTGGTCCAGATGCAGGCCAAGGTCGAATATCATGCGTAGTGCTGATCCCGTAAGCATCCAGCCCTTGGATGTTGACCCCTTGGCGATATAGGAGGAGCCCAAAAGAAGCAGGCCGGCTATGGTTGGGATGCTTGGGGTTAGCAGGAGCTGCTTCTCCTCCATCAGCTCGTCGCATCGGCGGAAGAAGCGGCCTCCGGCAGTGCTGGGATTTTGAGGATCGTCCATGACAGCCGCTCGCTGTGAAAACTTGCTTGCGCAGGCAAAGATGGCATTGATGAGCAACTTGGACGCGAAACGGCCACCGCGTAGTATATCCCGCATGATCGCCGGTCTGTACGTCAAGAGAAACGTATGGTGCTGCCGGTTCCAGTGGAGATCTAGTAAGTGGATTGCAAGGTCGATCGGCACGCCGTCTAGCGAAACCAGCTCTCTCAGTTTGTGCTCGTTCTGTCGTGATATGACGGCATTTGCTAGGAGTGCGTTTTGCATATGGACCGAGACTACCCGATCCTCCTGGCGGGCGGTGTTCGGTCGGGATTGGAGCGCCGATGAAGGCCCAAAAGCGTTGACCTTTCCTTTTTCGTCTGTCCATAGGTATGGGGACACGTCCGGCGTTGACTCCACGGTCGCTGGTCCACCTTCGTTGGTCCTTGCTTCGCCGGGCATGCTCGCATCATTGCTGCGATCTGTTGAGTCGAACAGTTCATGAGATATTCCTCCAGAGTCGGCTTGATTCTGAGATGCAGATGGTTGCACTTCCCCAATGACACTGCTGGCTACCTCGAGCTCACCTGATGCGGGATGAGACACTTGTTGCTGTCGCTGTTGCTGCTGGATTAGTGATTGGCTGTCATCCGCCTGTAAAGCATCGGCGACGTTGCTACCCGCATCAGGGGATCTCATCCCTCCCATTCTCTGGATCATGGCACACAATCTTGCATTCTCCGTCCGTAGCTCCTCTAGCATCGCCAGCGTGGGTCTACGGCACAAGTCAGGAAGAAACCAAGAGAGTTGGATAAATGAGTGAAGATCCAACCTTGCTTTTCGCGGTTGAAACACATAGACGCATTTGCGATTCTGGCGGAAACATGATCCACATGATGGCCTCTGCGTATCACATCGCACCTTGCGGGTGCGACAGTATTCGCAACTCCGAGTGGTGCTTTGATGCGAGGCAGTGTCGCCTTTGCCTGACATGACAACGTCGTCTTATGTCTGCCAAATGGAATAGAACTCTGACTTAAGGAGATACAGAATGAAAAAGTTTGGGCTGCGGTCTTCGACCTAGGTACTGGGATAACATAGTCCGCCACCGACATACTGTACGGTATACAAAAGAGACTGCTAAAATTCTGTGAGCCTTAGCAACCTTGTTACCAGGAGTCTTGACGACTCCCGCTAAGAGGGCGCTTCATCGGTACATGTACGGATAGCCGATGCGCGGGGTTGTTGATATCGTAGATCTTGGCGTTGGTCCGCGACTGCACGTGTCGCATTTCGCCGGGGTGATGATTAAGCACGATCGCTGCTGAAGGCCTGAAGCTCAGTTACTGTAGTCATAACGCAAATTGGTATTAACGATTCCCATTGCCTAGAAAAGGTGGTCTAGCCAGTAAGCCAGATGAAGATAACTTAAATACATAACTAGGAGAAGACTGAGGAGTCCTAATTAGGCCTAGCCCAGGGGTAGAGGGCAGTAGAAACCAACAGGGGCATCTTGCGACAGAGGGAGCCACCAAAAACAGCGGTCAACTTGCTGTCGTCTCTTTTACTATTATTAACTAGAATACCTAACAAAATGAGTGAGCAATGACACAGACAAAAATGAATCCCACCCCGTTCTTCCCATGCAGAATTACGCTGCTTGATCTATGTCCCTTATTTAGGACCACAGTGTCCTATCTCCTTGATGCCATAGAAGTGTTTCTCAAATTAGCAGCCATATGAGCATTCTTTTCCCATATAAATTGGTTATCCTCCGGCCCATAGTCCTCGATAAAATATACAAAAGGCCCGGGAAAGGCTGATGTCGCAAAAACTGCGTATCCGGTGGCAGCGGAGAGGGGGAATAATATGATTTTGCCCGGAGAATGTCGTCCTTGAACGAATTTATATATGGGTGTAATGTGTGAGATAAATAGCGGTTTCGCTCAATCAGGTGATTAATGCAGCGACACGGTGGGAAAACTCCGTTAGATTCCAAAAGAGCGTAGATAGATTCAACTTGATCCTGAAAAGCCGGATCCTACGAAAACAGGCTGTTCCTGCAGCTATTTTATATGGTTTACAATGGTGATCTTTTCCCTAAAAAGGGAAAGAATAGGGGTATAGAATCGAATGCGGAATGAAGCCGTGGGGAAACGCCAAGAAACACAGATATTCTGTGACATAGTGTGAGGATGAGATTTTCCATCGCGATAGCGCTCCCCTCGTTATCTCCAACAACCAGAACAGGATCAGGCTTGCGGTAATATATCCCACAATGGCAATCTTTCTGAACAGTTCCATCGTCATTCTCAATATCTTCGCATTCACATTCTCTGAAAGTGTAAGAACTTAATTCGCCAAGGCAGTCGATGCCAACTTTGATGGAGCTAATATCTGAAACACGAGGGTTTGCGACCGGATGTAGGCTGCTATCGGGGAGCTGGAAGGGCTTAGTTGGGGCAAAAGGATCCGTAGCGTCGTCAACAACTAGAATGTCGCTCAGTTCACCAAAAACGGGCCATCGGATCCGGAGCGAGTCAATCGATGGATAAACGTGTCCAAGGAAGTGGGATTTGAAGTCCTCGTACGGCCGAGAAGGTTCATTAGAGGATGCCAGCGGCATTTCCTCGACGATCTCCGTACCATCTTCATCTGTTGTGATCCGGAGGGGGGGAGGGTGACTCTGGGCACCATAGTTGGGAACAGATGCTGGCCCACGTGGAAACTTGCGGCCTCTGAGAATGGCCATGATCGTCAAGTAGAGAGCGGACTCTGTTTCAGTCTTGAGGTGATGCTTTCTTGAGCGATGATTTTGACAAGGTGGTTCCAACGAGTTCAGGAGGAAGTACCTGGCAAGGCCGGCCACGATCCAAGGTATAGTCATAGTGTAGTCCAGCACACTTCGTGGACCTGGTACAGAATTTACGCGACAATGAGTGCGAGGTGGAAGATGGAGGCGTTGACATAGAAAGTGGTAATATTGAGCATTGATCAACTGCCTGTCGTTGAAATGAAGACGATGGCACTGCGGGTCGTTGTACTGAGCAGAGCAGACAGGATATATTATGTGAGGGTTTAAAGCCTTGGCGTGCCTCGGCCACCTACCAATTCTGTCGGGTTTCCTCTAACTACCATATTGGTCAGTTCATATGTACGTAGTTACATAGAATCTGACTTGTAATGTTGTACACAGGACAGAAATGAGAAAAGTGGACGGAATTCTCTAAAATTGAAAAGATATTTTAATAGAGAGCTTAGACTCCGGACTCTAGTAAATACAGTTGTAAATGACTCGGTAAATAAACAAAAACCCATCGAAATTGGAACGCCGGGACGATGCTCGCTAATAGGGACATGATGCTCCAAAAATCAAGATCTTCTCACACGGTGGCATTACTTCCTCTTGGGAATCTTGCAGTGCTCCAAACATTGCTCAATGCCACGGGCAACATTGGCAGGAATCTTGCTGCGGAATTCTTCAATACGGTCTCCATCGAATTGTTCCGGGAAACCGAGAACAGCCTCGATTGTCTCGCCATCCAAACCGAAAAAGTTCTGTGCAACCTGAGATACACCGGGATCGTCATTGTTGAGGGCAGAAATGAAAGTAGCATCATCACAGGTTGGATTGACTTCAAAGTGGATGCTACCCATAGGAAACAAAGTGGCTTGAAGTGGACCAAGTTTGCCAGCGATTTCCGATTTTTCACCGGGATCGACAAGTCCGTTCTCAAGGATATAACCGAAGTCTACCTCACTACCACTGGCGACGGTAAGAAGTTCGGTAGCTCGTGGATGGACATGAGGAGTGTTGATGCCACAAGGACCGAGGAAGCCAACAGTAACAGCAAGTCCCGATTCGGCGAGAATGGGCCAGTTCTTGGTATTGGCGAGGTTGACGGCACCTCCCTTCCCTTCTGGTGCAGGTAGAGGAGTGTTAAAATCGAAAGAAACGACGCTACGTAGTTCGTCCTCAGGAAGAAGTTTGCCGTCCCGAGTGACAAGTTGCTTGAAGCGATCGACAAGAGTTGGTTGTGTTAGGAGCTTGGTGAAGTCGACTGAAGGCGCTGGAGGGATAGGGGAGATTCCGGAGGCAGAACGGGGTTGTCGAAGACCGATTGGTTGCGGAGCGGCAGTCGCACTAGCTGCAAGTGCAGCGATGAGGAGTTTAATGATGGTAAAAGACATATTATTGACTGATTATAGAGTTGTAAGAGTAGATGAGTGAGAGAAGACTGGTGAATGTCTTGTATCTGGTAGATCTACTTAGTGATAATGAATTCAAACCATCTAGACGTAGAGAGAGCACTCTTATATAGCTCACTGTCTTGTCTGAGATGTCATCCAATCTCACTATACCAGGCGGATCGTCAGGCACAAGGCCGTCTCCGCGCTTGTGCTATGTTCGACACTGAATTCTAAGATAGAAATAAGCAGGCGGTAGTATGACAGCGCCACTCTATAAGAGTCCACATGGGGCCAAAGTATGCTTATTTTCCGAGCTTAAACTTTAATCTTTAATTAAAGTCTAGAACGTACAAAGGCAGTGCAAGTACAGCCATAACCTGTATCTCGGCTGTTGAATGATCCGAGAAATTGGGGCCGTGTTCGATCTGCTCAAGGTTTAATTCTATTCCTGGGTTGGTAACAATTCAGGCATATCCATCTCTTGATCCAAAATAGGAAGATGATTCGATACTAAAAAGTCAAGAGAAGTTGGTGTTTCCGTCGAAGAAGCCGAGAAGTTGAAAATGGGATGTTTGAAGAATTGGACCAATCAACACCAACCAACATCCAACAAACCACAGCCTCTCCCCCCCCACTGTTCCTGGCAGCAGCCCCGAAATCCCAAAATAGATCTTCATCCCCCATATTAAGTCAGCAGACCCCCTTGTCGGCCACCCCCCTTGTCAGCCACCCTAAATCGGGTTGTACGTAGATCTGTAGATAGTTTTGAATCAATGAAACAATCAATGCAAGGACTATTGTTCTTGCCAAAATGCCTGAATATACAGAAGAGGCTCTGCAAAGTGCTCTAGATGATTTTCCGACCCGGAAAATCCCCTCTTTGCGCAAGGTTTCGGAGCTATATCAAATCCCAAGGTCTACACTTCAGAGTAGACTCGCAGGCCGTCCAACTCGCAAAGAGAGCGCCCAGATTACACAGAATCTATCCCCTGTTCAAGAGAGATACCTTGCGGAATGGATTATCGAAGAAGACCGCGCCAATCGGGCCCCTTCTCACGCAAGAGTGGTCCAAATGGCAGAATGCATTGCCCGGGAAAATGGGGATACGACCCCTTGCGGTCAACATTGGACTCAAGGCTTCCTTCGTCGTAACCCGCAGGTAAACTCTATGGTCAGAACGGCTCTCGAAGCGCCTCGAGCAAATGGCGCAACAAAAGAGGTCATCTCGGAATTCCTGGACCTATACAAGAAGATCTGCGACCAGTACAAGACCAAGCCCGCGAATAGGTGCAATTTCGATGAACACGGGATAATGCTTGGTATAGGAACGAATGGGAGAGTTATAGGGGCCTCAACGAACGGAAAACGCAAACGTACCTACGTTAAATTCCCTGGTGATCGCGAATGGGTTTCCATTATCGAGGCAGTTTCCGCGGAAGGTCGAAAAGTCTCTCCCCTTATCATCTTCAAATGCCAAAACCTCCAGACTACGTGGTTCCCTTCTTCAATCAAGGACCTGACCGATTGCACTTCACGACATCAGAGAATGCGTGGACTTCTAACGAGATTGGCCTTAAATGGCTGGAGAAGAAGTTCCTCCCTGAGGCCTGAAACCATTCCTGACAGTAACGGACACGATGAGTGGCGTTTACTAGCATGCGATGGCCACGGATCTCATGCTACCATTGAGATCATGAAGACCTGTAAAGGTAACCGCGTCTTCCTCCTTCTCCTCCCTTCTCATTGCTCACATATACTCCAGCCTCTTGACGTCGCATGTTTCTCCCCTCTGAAGACCAAGTATCGACAAGCACTGTCCCTCCTAAGTTCCCTTGACGATAATACCCCTATTAAGAAGCATAATTTTATTGATATATAGTAAAGCAAGAGTAGAAGGCTTGACTGCACAGAATATTCGTGCAGGATTTCGTGCCACCGGAATGTACCCCTTCAATAAATATAAAGTATTACATAGCTCCCAGTTAAACACCAACCATTCTTCTACCACCATTGCACGTCCCACTACACCTGAACCAATTGATATACCTATTTTCCATACTACCAAAGGCCCGAAAGACGTTCCGGACCAAAAATTCGAAGAACTGACGGAAAGGGGGTTCCGGGGGTGGAAAGGGAAGATTGCAAAGGGACTTGGGGAAAAGAACGCCGAAATCGCCGCCCTTAGAGCTGAGGTTCAACGCCTCAACAAAACCATTGAAGATATGGGTGGGGCACACACGAAAAGGCGAAAGAGAATACCTGTAGATCAGAACGAAAGATTTGCTAATATTGAGCAAATCGTTGCGAAGATGGATGAGACAGCCAAAGAGACTGAGCGGGCAAGACTGCCGAACAAGGCGCCTCTAAACCCGATCTTCAATGCTCAAGAAGAGGCTGTCAGGCTGAAATTTTTTCGAAGGCTACTTACGAGTCATTTCTTTATGAATTTCAAATTTAATTAGGCAAAAATGTATGTAGAGAGTTCATATTGATAAATCTGTCTACCTGTACGTTGTCAATTGAATTCTTGATGAGGTGGCCGACAAGGGGGGCGGCCGACTTATTACACATTGGTTAGGCACATGGATACTAGAATGGCTGGTGAGGTTTTCCCACCCGTTTTTGGGATTTGGCTGGTGAGATTTGTCTCCAACATTTTGAGGTCTGTGAGAGAAGGAATAGATTGAACTGTTGAACATTGATAATTGAAGTTGTCCCTAGGCGAAGCCGAAGGAAATTGCGCGCTAGGCCCAGTTAAGCAATTAATTTCCACCGTTACTAGCAGGAAGGAGAAATCTCACCAGCCAGATTTATTTTACCCAGGTATATACCTAGCTGGAGTGGCCCTAACTCGGCGATTTCTTGATTCTTCGCAACACTGGCTAGGCAGGGCCAAAATTTTGCAATTCTATTTTATCTGGTGTTGCGCCTCTAAGTGGAGTCGCGACTCAATGATCTGCACTGACTTCTCATACACTGTGAACACAATACCACCGCTAAACAGCAATCTCCCGAGCCGCATTGTGCTACCTTGCCAAAGACCACGCATGCCATATTCTAGGATGATACTTCTCGTTGCGCTTCTCATACTCATAGATGTCAGCGCCTGGGACCGAGTCTTGATCGAGTCAAACGGCTGAGTCGCATACACCGTAATAGTGCCAGCAAGTGCGCCAGTCATGAATATCGTCACCGAACCATCGTTAAGCTTAAACTTCCTACCCAGCTCCTTCAGTATATTGTAGCTCCCCATCCGTACGCCCGATGTCATTGCCTGCTTCAGCATGGTTGGCATCAGGCCTTTGTACAAGTCTGCGATGCCCCGCGTCCGAACAATGACCTGCATGGCGTGCAAGCCGCCACCCAGCTGCTTTTTGCCGGATTTTGCATCGTCGATAAGTGCGGTCTTGATGCGCTCGATGGGAGTGACCACCAGGACGCTTTCGGCAATGCCGGCGCCCATGCCCGCCACGACCCCTTGGAGCAAGTTGGAACATTTCAGGTACGATGATGCTAACTGCTCTTTAAGGCCATCGTAGACGAAGAAGCGCACGCCGCACTTGGCCATGGTGCCCGTCACGAGAGCATTACATCCCGTGTATAAGGCGCTGACGCCCTGCGTTCGCACGATGCGATGGGCGACCACGAAGGGATTCTTGGATACATTGCCGCCACGTAGCTGGACGCTTGTCTTTGTGAATTCGAAGGGATACTAGGTAGCGGTCAGCACTTCTTAAAGTTGTAGTTGCTTGCTCGAGGGCGTACTGTGACGAAGCATTCTACACCTCCTGCAATAGCACCTGACGCAAAGGCTACAGCGGGTGAAGAAGTCTTAGCCTTTTTCTGCTGTTTTGTCTAGCTCATAGTGTCAATATCTAACCGTATGCCTCGTTGGTAAATCCGCGGTACCTCTTCAGCTTGTAGCTGGATAGTATTACAATGCTCGGCAGCAGCGCCGTGCACTAACTGATCCATAGTAGTCGGCCTCGAATTATAACGGCCCAGTTGAATATACTTAGGTCACTTTCAAAGATGATATCGACGAGTGATTCGATTTAATATACTCCATTTACCTTTGATGAAATGTGATTGGAGTCAAGCGCTCCGCTCAGCAGGTTGTGTCAGTTTGAGACATTCATAGTATCAATATTATTCTCATTTTCTTTGCAAAGAAATGCTCCGTCGACCTATGATTCAAATTTAAAGTTTGAGGCCGTTCTACTAGTCTAGGTTTAGCGCCCACACCTATGCATGACACGGCTAGTGTCATTCGGCGTGTTATGCTCCGGAACCCACTTTTTCCACTTCGTATAGGTAAGACTGATTTCGGCATCTAACGCCCCGCCATCTATTGCTGCACTCGGAACAATAGGGGCTATCGGCGACTCATCCTCCGAACGGTCATACGCCATGGGAGTAGTCCTCCCGTTCAAATCCCAAACCATGGCTCAGCGCCGACATGATAGTCATTGTTTTTTAGAGTGGTAGTTGGTAGTGTACTGGAGTTTGAAGAGGACGGGACGATCTCTCCCGATTTATCTACAATGATAATTCCCTAAGCTCAAATTTTCCAACTATCGGGGCATTGTTGCAATCCGATTTTATGCCCTGCCATGCCGATATCAAGTATCTCCGATAGTCTACATTTAGATCTGCATGAAGAGTTTGACGAAGCATATTTTGTGCTGGTCATTTCATTAGCTTAGTGAAGATAGTAGCTCGTATCTCCCATACCGAGGCTGAGCCTAAGGTCCACTAGCGACGAAGATGTGGGTTTTGGTTGTAAACAAGTCTGGGAAAATGTACATTTAGACCTTGAAGTGGATCCTATGCCTCGGAGTGTGTAGCCAACAACGATATGACAGTTACTTCGCCGTAGAAAGCTGTCTTTAAAAATATTCTCTACTTCGTAATTTTCGGACCTCGATTTCCCGATTTTGGGCCACCCCGGATTGTGGAATTTCATGCGGGGGTGGCTGAACACGGGGTAATGCCTCCCTTAGCATAGTGTGGAGAGTTGAGTGCAGGTATATAGTCAAATCTTGTACTCTTTTAGAAATGGGTCATTCACTGGACTGAAAAATCTCTTGCGCTTCCTTCATTTCGCCCATCATGACCGAAATTTCCGTTGAGAAAGGCTTTGAGGATCGCCAGGAAAACGTCGCCATCTCTTCGGACCACGAAGAGTATACGGAACTCCTTACTAGATTTGATGCCAAACGCCAGAAAGAACTGCTGCGAAAAATCGATTGGCGCCTCTTGCCTTTGCTTACAGTCTTTTACCTCTTATCATTCATGGACAGGTCCAACATGGGCAATGCAAGGCTCCAGGGGCTTGAAAGAGACCTCCAGATGACTCCCACTCAATACAATCTGTAACTCGGAACCTTGCGTCTGATAGCCGTGACAATGCTAATGAGCGCAGCTGCTTGACCATCTTCTTCATCCCCTATGGTCTCTTTGAGGTTCCAAGCAACCTGGCTCTCAAGTTTACGAAACCTTCTTTCTGGCTGCCTTTTCTCATGGCATCGTGGGGTCTTGTGTAAGCCAAGCGGTTTCTTCTCCGTTCCAAGCGAGTCTAACCCGGTACTAGGATGATGTGCATGGGATGGGTGCACAACTACGCTGGCCTCCTCTCTGCACGGTTCTTCTTGGGCGTTGCCGAAGCTGGGCTCTTTCCTGGCGCGACGTATCTTTGCTCTACATGGTACCTTCGCAAGGAGCTCCAGTTCCGCATCGCCCTGTTCTACACTGCTGCCAGTCTTGCGGGATCCTTTTCGGGTCTTCTCGCGTACGGAATTGGTTTCATGGAGGGTATGGTGACCTTGTCGTCAACCAGAAATGGCAAATCCTGACAGGCTACAGGAATCCGTGGATACGGTGGCTGGCGATGGCTTTTCATCCTCGAAGGCCTCTTGACCATTGTCGTCGCTTTGGTCTCCATTCCATTCATCTGCGATGCCCCTGACGCCGTCGGATGGCTTACGGACGAGGAGAAGAGGTTCGTGCAGTTGCGGCTCCAGTTTGACGGCCATGAACGTGGCTACACTGAGACGCGATACAAACCGAAGTATCTGAAACAAGCTTTCCTGGACCTTAAGGTCTACCTTGGCTGTGTAAGTCTCGTCTGACATGTCGACAGAACATCGATCTCTGACAATGCTTTGCTCAGATACTGTTCACTACTTGTTGCACGGGGACATACTCGCTCTCATATAGTCTTCCAACAACCATTAAGCTCCTTGGATACTCGGCCGCAAATGCACAGCTCCTGACGGTTCCTATCTACGCCTTCGCGTGCGTTGTTTGCGTTGTCAACGCCGTCGTCGCCGACAAGCTCCAAAGACGCTTCCAGTCAATCATTATACCGTTCCTTCTTGGCCTGTGTGGATTCATCATATGTCTAACGGTTTCGCCAACCGAAAAGCCGGGTGTTATCTACTTTGCTATGTTCCTGGTGGCCAGTGGGTTGTTTCCTACAGTGCCAGGCATCGTCTGCTGGATTTCGAACAATCTCGCTGGTCAATGGAAACGATCTATTGGTATGGCGCTGGAGTTTACCTTGGGTAATCTCATTGGTGGTGTGGTTGGCTCGAACATCTTCCTCAGCGGAGAGTCTCCCGAATTCCGCTCTGCATATCTTGTTCTCGCGAGCATTTTCTCCGTTGGTATCTTGACAACAATCACCAACCTGTTCGTTCTCGTCTCGGCTAATAGGAAGGATGCTAAGTCCCTCAAATCACTGTCTCCAGCAGAGTTGGAGAGGTTCCACGAGGAGACAAAGGACGATGGGGACAAGAGCCCCTTTTTCAAATATACACTGTGAGGTAGAGCAACATGGTTACTTTCCGGTCCCTGCTTGCGACATAGAAATATATTGGTACTGCAACAATCCAGCACCTGAAATGGAATGACGCCTTTCGTGAATCAGGGCTCTATATGTTGCTGGTACCATGCTAATCCTATATGATCAATAGGAATCTAAAATACCTCGAAGATGCTATAGTTGTGACCCTCTCAAGTGGTATAGGAGATTGTACTTGCGTCGAAACCACAATTGTTGGCTTCGACAAGTCGAAGTGGCGAGTTTTCATTAAGTCCAGATTCGATTAGTCTGGTTGGTAAAGTCCTGTGGATCTGATGATCGCGAAATTCAGTATGATCCCGGCTGCACGAAGGGTACCAGTTGTGGATGACCGATCAGGTGGAAATCGTGGCAGACATGGACGTTTGCGCCAGAATCGAAGATGAATCGATTAGGGGCATAAGACCGGCGTTCGGTTGACGCGATAATGATGGTGCTCGCCTCCATTGGAATCTGCAGTGCCGGAGGAACGACGAGCTAGGCACTTGGATTAGGAGGAAGCCATGCCGGTGCCGTGACCTTGTCGTGTTGGAGTTGCTTATAGATTTTCTCAAGCGGTCTTGGAGGGAGCCTCTTAAATCGTTCGATAATAGCAGGGTCTTCGCAATGATCCTTGGATCGCCTAGACGAATTGACGTGAGGGCATTCCCCAAACCAATGCTTCACTCCACAGATGCAGTCTTTGAATGGACCCTTCGCATTACGTTGTTCTCTTTGCGGTTGCCGTTCGGCAGCTCCGAGGGTTGTTTTAGCGAACTTCTGTACAGAGTCTTGGCTATTGATAAAGCTTCCAAAGTTGAGAAACCAATCGACAAGTGTAGGAAGGTCGGCAAGAGTAGGGCTGAGCAGATTTCCAGCGATGCGGTCAAAGACAAGTAGCCGAAATCCCCTCTCAATAGAATTAGCTGCGGCTATAAAAGCGCGGCAAATATAACGGTCAGTGAGATGATCAACAAGATCACGGACAGACTTAATCTTCTCTTGTAACCTAAGCCAATCATGGGCATAGTCTAGATTAGACTGATTCCGGTCCTTCTTGCCCTTCTTCAAACGGTTGAGCTCTTCTTCAAGGTGAGACGCCAATTGGATCGACTGTGGAGCCGCGTAACGGTGGAGTGACTCCAACATATCCATGGCAAGGTATTTGCCCTTCTTCGAACGGTTGAACTCTTCTTCCAGGTGAGGCGCTGATTGGTCGGACTGTGGAGCCGCGTAACGATGGAGCGACTCCAACATGTCCTTGGCAAGGTATTTGTCCTTGATATATCGGGTCATATCACCACTGACGGAAGCGGTGATAGCGTTCGTGAGGTTCCTGAGTTCAGCCTCACGGAGATCGTACTCCCTTTTCTCGTAGTCGAAGGATTTCCAGAGCCATTTTAAGTTGGGAATCGTCTCGTTTGCGGCTGGGCAACGAGGAGGAGTAGGAGACTCATGGATAGGTTGCGTTACCGCTTCCTTTCCTTCAGAGGCAGGGATTTCGACGAAGGTTGGGTTAACGTAGTCCCAAACTTTGATGCGTTGGGCGTAGTTCTTGATCTCTTCATACCAGTCGATCCAATTGGCGATATCCTTCAACGGGTTCTTGATGGTGACCGTGTGATTGGAGTCGGTAGAGGAAGACATAGTGAAAGGTGTTATGGGAGGACGGTTCCTAGGCGTATGTAGGAATCGAGACTCGCGGGACGCGTCAAGGGACGGAAGGGGATGTTGCTTTACGGAACAACGGTCCGTGTTGAGATCAATCGGAAAGTTGATATAGAGATCGAACTTCAACGCAAATTAAGTTCATAAGTATTGATAGTTTAGGCGTATCAATCAATCACGGAAGCAATAGGTTACCTGACAGAGGCAGTGAGATGCTTGTATTCAGTCAGAAGTAGTTTATCCGCGCCCCTGGTTCGTCAGCTGAAGCTTACCTCATCCACACTGTGGACGCTAGATCCTTAATCTAGCGCCTACACTCTAAACGATAATGTCGTCTAAACGATAACTTAATACATACTCCGCGCTATGAAGTTTATAGATGCCAAAATTCCATCACCAACACTACTATTCATCTCCAAATCGACATCGCCAGATAGGATCAAGCCTCATGCTTCCGATTAAGCGCGAAATCTCTACATGTATGCCCTTGAACGCCTTCCGGTGGTTGATTTGGCGTGTCTTCCAGCCCCTAACCCATTTGTCCAATTCGGCCTGTTTCTCGCGCGCCGTGCGCTCCTTTATCATAGATCTAGCTTGTTGTGAAGTAATATATCCCATTTCGGACGGGAGGACACGTTTGTTGCCTCGTTGTCGTGCTGCACGTGCTTGGGATTCCGCCATGTTGGCCTGTATCGTGTGTGACAATTGCTCGGCTTGGAGGGCGAATTGGAGGCTACCGTTGAGGCTGTTATCGAAGTTTTGCACAAGAAGTGGTGGTAAATTTAGTTTCTCAATGTTGGCTAAGCACCATCGTACATGGTTGCGTGGCGTGGCATAGTCTTTCGTTGGGGAAAGTCGCCGCTGAATATCGGTGTCTGTCGGTGGCGTTTGATCTCGAATTCTAGCACCATGATCGTATGCTGTAAACACGACATCGATTGCCATTTTATCCTCACGGAGTTGGCGTAAAATCCGCTCAGGATTGTGAGGAATAAGGCCTGTTTCTTTCCATCCCTTTATAGTTGTTCGCGTCTTGAAAGTGTTCGTACGGATCGACTCGAGTGCGGCCAGAAATTCCACTCGATTAAATTGCGTGCAGCCAGTGCGAGTGGCTGCATCGATGGCCTCTGCATGCCAGTGTTTATAAGGCTGAAATGGGCCGACATCAAGCGGCTGGAGGATGTGGCTTGTATGAGGAGGAAGACGAAATGGTATAACGTGGTGGGCTTCGAGTATCTCGAGGAACATACTGCTTTTTACTCGGGTAGAACGAAATAATCCATTGGTCTTTGCCTACACCGACGCGGAAGCCAGTCTCGTCGAAATTCCACATGTCCTCGGTCGCGATTCCGTATCGGATCTTAATATGGTATAGCTGCTCAAACCATCTCTCGAGAGCCTGGATATCATGAGCAGCTTTACGATTAAGATCAAGTACACGTGCTTTCCGTGCATAGACCTCTGGCTCTCGTTTGAACCATGCATATGCCCAGCGAGTGTCTATAGGATTTGGTATTTTCTGACACGGTCTGGATGCGCAAGGTCTGCGATTACCAAGTTCCATTAATCTAAACTGAAGAGAGAGAGAGAGAGAGAAGAAATCTCCCGGCACCTTTGTGCGCGAGATAGCAACTCTCCTCTCCAATGCCCTAATGCTGTGTTACCATGTTTGTTTGCTTCTCTGATATAATCCACCAGCCACGTCTTCAGCCACAACCAAGAGAACAGGCCGCAGGCCTGGGACCATAACATTTTCCTAGTATTTTGCAGGGAGGAGTCGGTAGTTATCGGTAATGGTTTCTAGTCACGTGTAATTGTAATTATGGGTCCTAATCACAGCCCTCTAAGTATGGACATACTAAATAATGCCAAGATGGTAAACTCCATAGGAATATCTCGTTATGAGCACATCACAGACTCGTAGAAGCGGCGATATGATAGAGCCAATAAGCTCATATACCGATGTCCGGCACTACAGAGCGGCGACAGCCTCCCTATCAAGATCCTCACCTATGATCGGTGACAGATTCCGAGACCTTGGGAACTTCCCTTGATCGCATTGCGACATTCACCGCCACAGCTGCCGAGTCCAATATCAACACACCTGGAGACTGCAGTCGATTGGGCACAACACGAGAGAATGCGGGGTCAGGCCCACCAGGGGATCCCGAACGATCTGTGCAGCTTCTGACTTCGCGCTACTTACGGCGCTATTTGGCCCGATCGTCAATAATGATCGGCGTTGATTGTAGAAGATTTCCCCACACGGCTTGGTTGGTGTAACTACTTATTCAGCCTCTCCGACTCGTTCCAAATTCCAATCGACATGTCATGCATTCTCAAGGAAAGGAGTCAGGTAATTTCCCCAAGTCAAGCCTTTATGAGTTATGGCCTATGGGGGTTGGGGGGTAATCATTTTGGCCCGAACCTCCAATCCGCAAATCGCAATCAATTGGGCGGAAAAAACCTTTCTAAGTTCTGGCCTTTCTAGGTGATCAAAAACTGCCGGCAGCTGATTGGCTCCCTCCGAAGGAATACCGCACTGCCTACGACTCAGTGCTGTTAGTGCTGCCGTCAATAACTCAATATTCATCCAGAGATCGGCTTCCTCAATCCCAACGGAAGTGCAGGTTCCTCCTTCAGAGCCCGTCCATGCCTGCCATTGGATTGTGGAGTGTAGACGCTGCTCGTACTGGTGTTTATACGAGCCTGCAACCAGGACATGGCTTTCAGTCGGCGTCCTCGAGCGCTATGACAGTAACTCAGCTGATGAGCGTTGTTAGCGAAACAGTCGAAGATCAGGGCAAGAGGCATCAAAACCACCCTCTTGAGAGATACTGTTTGGATTCCTTAAGGTAATTGAGAGTGTCAGAAGGCTTGCGATCGTCAGGCCTTCCGCGAGAGACTGAATCCCACACCGGCCTCATTCTCTCCTTTTGATACCTTGGAAAGTTCTTAAATCCTCCGTCTGCAACGCCTTGCCTATAGGGTCGAGATGAGCGTCTCTCAAACAGATTCAATTTGCTAAGGTGTGTCACCTCCCGCGTGTCCGTTGTACTTCTCTATGATCCTGTTCGTACCAAAGTGATAACTTGCTTACACTTCATTAGCGATTGACCAAACCTATTCACATTCGTTACACTGTCACCATGGGCGAATCATCTACCCTCGCTACGGAATTCGCTTCCATCTTCTTCGGCACTTTTATTGCACTGTTTTTCTTTACTACGACCAAAGCAATGCGACAGTCCTGGAGCATCTGGAAACGGACGCGAAGCCTTCTGAACTGGTACCTTTTCATGATATGGGTGGAGGTGATAGCGAATTTCATATTCGCTCTTGTCACGTACCTATTCTTACGTGGGACTATCCCGCCAAGGTGCGTTGCCCTGAATTCTGTGTTTTCAGCGCCGTTCCTGCGCTGGCTGATCGGAGTACTAACATCAGGTGCTCTAGTTTGGCATACTTCTTTGGTATTGGTAGGTCATGCACAATTTTGCAACGAAGGTATTTTTTTGGTTCTGACTAAAAGCAGTGCTTATATGGACCATCATAACCCAATTGTTGTTGCAAATCGTCGCCAACCGTGTCAGTTTGATCATGGTAAACAGGCGGAAATCCCGAATGATCAAATGGGGTCTTTTTATTTTCGTCGGCCTTGTCAACGTCTCCGTTTTCTGCCTATGGATTCCTGGAAACCTAAAAGTTAGTCCGACCTACATCCATCTAAACCATATTTGGGAACGGGTTGAAAAGTCTATCTTCCTCGTCATTGATCTCGGGCTCAATTTGTACTTCTTGTACCTGGTACGATCCAACCTCATTGCAAAAGGCTTGAAGAAGTACTGGCCCCTTTTCAAGTTCAACGCGGCGGTTGTCCTCGTTTCCACGTCCATGGACATTTTGCTTCTTGGTTTGCAGAGCCTGCCAAACAACTATGAGTATGTCTCAATTATTGATTCGCACCTGTCCGGAGTGGTTCTCTACAACTCCATGGGGCGCTCTATATATTTGTGCATATCAGGAACTAACATGAACTCAGCTATATCCAGTTTGCTCCAGTCGCTTACATGGCCAAACTCCACATCGAACTCACCATGTCAGAGCTGATTTCAAAAATCGTCCGAAATGCCCATCGCGTCGACATGTCAAATTCCGATACCGATCACGTATCCGGTACCCCGCTTGCTACCCGCACGAACGGCAGATCAGTCAGGCAGCAATCGCAATACTTTCCTGGCTCAGTTGGGATTGATACAAATATTACTTGTGGAAAGATGGAGGATGATATGCGCTCAGCAGAGTGTAAGCCATATCATGGTGATGGTATTATCAAGACCGTCATGATGTCGAGAGTGACGAATGGTAGGGATTGTGAGGATTCTAGCAGTGGAAAAACGACGGTATAGGAGTTTCATGTACCGCGAGAATTGGAGACCCCATATACATTCGATCACCCTACAGGGGATGTACCTACTTAGCATTCACTTATATGAAGTGTTGGTAATCACGTTCTTTTAATTGTAGTTACTTAATGAGTCAAGCTCTTCCAGCTTCGACTGTTATCTTACTAATTTAAGTCATCATCAGCTTCTTGATACCCCCAAGGCCGGAATACCATTGGCGCAGATAGCGTCAAAAGGCCTTCTCTAAGGCTGTTCAAGACAGCAGACTTGCCTCAATCGATCGATGAACTTATAGACTCACAATCCTCCACTTGGCAACAGAGTTGAGTGGTTTGGCGCGTCAAGTCCTGTTCCATATGATTATCGTATGTCGGCCAGTTCCTTCGAATGGAAGTCTGCAAAAGGAACTCAGATCTGAAGAGATGACGGAACGGACACGACTGGGTCCGCTCATCTGTCTTGGGTGACGTAAAGAACAGTTAGTTTGATCTCCAGCCATGTTCCATTCCAAGTTACTTGCTTTCGCTGACTTGATGGACATCCTAGGGAATCACTATGGGTGATAAGAGACGCTTATTTTTGTGGTCACCTCAACTATTCCATTCCTAAGTGCCGTCTCACCGATCCCTGCGAAATGTGTATGAAACTCCCTAAATTGCGCTTTTGAGATTCTATGTGAGGGACAGCCGGGTGATTTGTCAAACCTGTTGTGAACTTGGCTATTTTGAATTGGTTTGTCCAGTGCTCAGCGATCTCCCTTGGGGCTATATAATGTCCATTGACTTTACACACTACGGCAATCCATTACAAACCAGAGTGCCTGCTGACACTGCAGTTGGAGTTGATTGATAATACCGAATATTATCTTGGCAGCTGCGGCATTTGGGGCTAATGTCAGTTGGCTTTGTATGTCTATTAATAATAATAAGAATCAATTTAACGTACTATCTGGATCCCTTTCGGGTCTATGAGCACGGCATTCTATCTGGTCTGCCGAGGGCAAAAATTTCCCCGTAGCCCTGAGGCTGCGGATACATAAACCCCCCCTCCTCCCTTTAGTAGACTATCTCAAACGTTTATCATCTATCCGTACGAGTCGGTGTTTCCGCCTACGCGGAGAGCTTATTCTGGCACGTCGTGGAGGAGCTGGAACGGTTTCCAGTCCTCTATTACCTCCTCCTCAACTTCCTTGGCCACCCGGTATTGCTCTAGGCCTCCCGCATCGATCAGCCACCTTGCTGCGTGGCGCACCTTGTCCCTGTCATGCAATATCCTCTTAAAGTCCGTTGTTCCAGCTCGTTGGAGGAGCGCGATCCTCTGGTCGGTCCGCTGCGGGCAAAATGCAAGGAGATGGTAGAGAGACTGTCGGGGGGCACCGCACTCACACGCTGGGTGGATTCCAGGGACACCAATTTTTGCGAGCCATCCTTTAACTCAAACTACCTCAGTCCGTAGTGCCATGAGCGCCGAGGCCTCGTGTTTCTGAAGGCCGTCGTACCGGTTAAGGCACTGGGTTTCCCACGGGTCCTTCCATGTCCTTGCTCTCCTTCCTGGTCTGGCCGCTTCGACTTGCCATCTCTCCCTCCATTTCGCTCGATACTCGTCCTGGATCGTCCGGTGCGGGCCTTTTCGCTGTTGTGTCTGATATCCCCTAACTGGTTCGGGCCGGGGGAACAGAAGTCTGTCATACTGGGTCCGAAGTGTACACATCGCGGGTTCAGGTTTAGACCGGATACGGCGGGGTCGGCCTCGAGTTCGTCTCGGAGGAGCAGACGCAGCATCCCAGACTTGCGTCAGGGCTCCCTCAATCTGGGTAGTGACCTTGTGGGAGTTCGTCGATGCTGCTCTTTGGGCAGCCCGTTCTTGGACGTAGAGTTCGATTGGGGGAACGTCCGCCTCTCTCTCAAGCGCGGCGATTGGTGTCCGTTTGTAAGCCCCTAGGATCTTTCGTAGACACTTGTTCTGAACCTTGGCTAGGTCCTTCATTTTGCCTTCAGAGATTGGCTCACCCTGCTGACAGACTCCCCAAATAGGGGCGCCGTATGTCATAATGGGTCGTGCAACCGCTGTGTAGAGCAGCCTCGATTTCCGGACGGATGGCCCCCATACCGATGAAGTTACCCTCGCCAGGGAATCGAAGGCCTTAAGTCCCCTCTGTGTTGCCCGGAGGATATGGTCCTTCCATGAGAGGGCAGGACATTATGTTGTGTTTGTATACAATCGCAGGTTTCACCAGTCTGCCTATCCAGACTCCTGCCACAGTTTTCTGAGCTGTACCATCTGTACTTTACTCTTCTACAGTCGCCCCCGGACCAAAAGGGTCTCTGCCTGTGTAACGCCTGCTTGCTCCCTAAGCATACAACACCAGCGTTCCAGTCTAATTACGACTGGTCCTGTCTCTCTGTATGCCGACACGCGCATCCGTTCTCTCGAGCCACGTGGTAGTCTCTCCGGCCGGGGTCTGATCCCGTCTGCTTTCAGATTCACCAAGGGTCAGAGCCCATTGAAGGGATGAGGTCCTTGGAGCCAGCAGTGGCTACCACGCACTACGCCCCGCGACTACGGTAAACAGTAGCCGTTTCGCGTTGCCCATAGAGGTCTCCCTCTGATGGGCCGACCGTGTCTTGCAGGATAAGGCAGTACGCATTCGTTCCGCTCCGGGCAACGCAAGCAGCCTTATCCTACTAACCAAGCTCGTGTCTCCATCATCTTAAGTTGGCCCGTAATTCTCCCATTGTATAGATCCAAGCGACGGGTCTGTGTCCCCATCAAGCCTCCACCAGGAGCATACCTATGTTTCCCCTCTATCGACTGGCCTGTGACTCCAGTTCCGTAAGCTGTCGTGCTTGTTACGCCCGGTAAGCTCGTGTCGTTGTGATATTAACAGGTTCCGATAGAGGGGCCTTAACAAGCGCTCCCGTTGCGAAGAGGCCCTCCGGCCTTAACAGAGTTCGCCTAGATTTATACAAGTTAGCCTTAACAAGTTCTTTAGAATTAGGATTGTTCCAAACCCTCGCTACGCGTAACCCCAGAGTAGGCGAGCCTGAGGGTGTCCTGTTAGAGGCCTAGGACGCGTCCTCATCCACCTAATGATAAGTCAGGCTTCCGGATCCAGCTGCGAGCTAGATAGACCCCTATCGGATGGTTTTCGTATCCCTTTGTATCCCTCAAGAGGCCTCCCTTGATGAAAGGACACCATGTCTAAGCGGAGGCAGTAGACACAGTCGTGCTGGTGTTGGTGGTATGGCGATACCACGCTCAACACCTGCGACCTGCACGCGCGACGCGTGCGTCTCTCTCATCGCCACTGTACTTAGCCATCAATAGAGAACTCTTCTCCATCAATGTTTCCACCCGCGGCGACGTGGACGCGTACAGTTGGACTTCGGGGGCAGTTGAAGATAACTAAATACATGAGAAGAGACTAAGCAGTCCGAAATAGGCTTAGCCTAGGGGTAATGGGCAGTGAAAGGAATGTTAGGGCAGTAGAAACCAATAGGGGCATCTTGCGATAGGTGGTGATTGTTGAAGTTGCCATCGCTGGACCGGTGACTGATGAAGAAGACGCCAGTACCACTTCTTTGAAGATACCTTAAATAATGCGGAGTACTTCAAGGGAGACATCCATTTTCGTTGACAAAACCGCTTGCGGGGTGTGCTGAAAAATTCGCACAGGGTAGGTGCAAATCGACCCAGATCCCGACATGGCCAAGGACCGCATTCGGAATCAAATTGATGCCAAAAAGTGGTCTTAGAAAGGTGACTGAGCCATTTAAGGAAATAGATGCGTATGGGTTTTGAGACCACTTCTCTTCGGAAAGAGTTTGGTAGACATGAAGCGTACAGGTGGCAGAATGAGGCCCAAGGCGTGATCGCTTCCGCTCCAGGCTGTGGGCGAATAACAGCTTAGAGAGAAAATGGAAAAGGAGATGGAATAGATTGATGGAGATGATTGCGCGCGCAAAGATTTGGAAATACTCGATATGACCAAGAGAAGATTTATGGTCATCAAAGCGCTCCGAAACTGTGGCCAGTGTCATAGAAGTGCTCCAATACAAATACCTTCTCTTCCCACCCATAAACACCATAATATCCAGGGGATTGTCAACACGGGACTCATCCCCAGTCTAACGCACATTATTATGTACGCAATCAACATGAGCACAGGATATGTTCATGATACCCGCCTTCCGGTGCCATGGACGACCCAAAGCCTGTGGCGCAAGCGAGATATAGAGCGCCCGCACAAAAGAAAGAGAATAGTATTTTGTTAGAACGCAGCAGCAACGGCGCTGATTATGCAACTGGCGTGTAGAAGTGTCCATGTTATATTTTCTACCCGATGAGTAAATCAGGAGATCAGGAAGCAGGACAGAGCCGGCAGTTGGTGCTTGGCAGTCTCGTTTCTCTTCAGGGGTTTATTATGGTACGTACTGTGCGGAGTATGTAGAGCTCGCTTGCGGCCCGTTCCTTCCAACTTGTTTCGCTCTCCTAGGAAGTAGGATGCCCACATGCTAAACACTACTAATACGCAGTAATACATAACGGGCGAACGACGGACGGGCTGAACGCCGGAACCCAATTTGCAGGTTGCAACTTATCGAACTCCCTATTCAGCATCAGTATTTTGGCGTCTGCACATCACGGATGAGAAGGATTCAACCGGCTTGCTTGTTAATTTAGCACCGACTTCTGTGGCGTTATTAAACATAGCTTATTGCAGCTGAGATCAAGGATTCCGGAGACCAAAACTCTCGCCAAGAGAGGGGTAACTGCCATTGTGATACTATTATTGACTTCCAAGGCGTTGTGGCGCTGATATCGTGCATATTGGAGGGTCTCGTTGAGATAGGGAAATCTGATAAAGCTGGTGTAGGGACGGAGGTGGGGAACAAAAGTCGGCCAATCCTTCAGGTTTGCTCTTAACTTGACCTCAGAACACTTATCAATTCCAAAGATTGCGTTGGTCGATCATATTTGCAACCTGGCATCGAGCAACAGTCCAGTCCAGTCCAGATGAGTTTGAAAGCAAAACTACTACCCCATGGATGGCGGAAGCCCACCTCCAATCTCCAACATGAACCCTCCAATCCCCAACCTTCCGGTCTCCAACCCTCCAGTTCCCAGTCCCAACTAAACTTGGATCCCGAACATACGCGAGTGGATCCGGCCTTCGACGACGAGTGCGCTTGGCCGCGGCGACTTCTTCATATATCAACACTGACTTCATACCCCTGGCGACCAGGAAACATCTACGGGGGCAAGGAACAGCCACAGTACCATGCTATCACATATACTTGGGGAAGATGGCAACTCTCTCCTGATTCACATCCTTCCATCACAGCGTTGGACTTTGGCACTCCTTGGAAGATACCCCGGGTGGATCCAGCTCGCTTCACCAAGGAGCAGTTCGTCAACCTGATCCGGAGCCTGCCGAGCTCCCACAGAAAAGGCATGTCGGGCGCTTATTATGATGTGCCAGTGGAATTTGTGTGGCTTGACGTCGCATGTATCGACCAACGGAACGGATCGCGCGAGAAAGAATTGGAAGTTGGACGCCAGGCTGCAATTTTCAAAGGAGCGCACTCCGTTTATGCATGGCTGCATGAGTTTGAAAATGCTGAGGTTGAGAAGATCTTTGCACAATTCTGCAAAGGATACCGTTTTCTGTCAGCGAGCGAAGACTACGTGAAAGGTCTCTCTTCTGGACTGCAGAAATCTGGGAAAGCAGCTGTGTTGGAAGAACTAGACGCCCCGGATTGGGGCTTCGACTTACGAAAAGCTCGCGCGATGGCAGACTGGAGGGGGTTGAGCTTCGAACCAGACGTTCCAGCAGCAATACTGCCAGAAACCATTGCTCACGACCCACAACTAGCTACGATGAATGAGATGGTCAAAAACTTGACAAAGCAGAGTGGGATGTTCACTCGTTCTGGAAAGCCGCCGAAGAAGGTGCAGGAACCGAAACCGACAGTAGACGACTTAGTGGATCTGTTAGACCTTGCCCGAGACTTGAAACAGTGCATCTGCACGATGATTGAATCCATGGAGAGCTTTGCAAAGGAGCCTTGGTTCTCATCGCTGTGGACTCTTCAGGAAGCATACTTACGGAGCGATGCGCACTTAAGGGACCGTGATGGACAACCATGGATTAAGAGAATCAGTAAATGGTCCGACTTCACCGTGCTCTCCGATTTCACGGACTTTATTGACGAGGTCGGGCAAACCCTCGATGCGTCCTTTTTCCGAGACGTACGACCAGCACAAGCCCTTCGGACATGTCTCGAGAATTCAGGATGCATGGAACTCCGCGCTCGACTTCCAACAATCCTTCTCCGAGCGTCACAGAAGCGTACGGTGAAGACAAAGCGCGCGAATGATCGCGTCTACGGTATCATGCAAGTCTTCAATCTCAAGCTGGGGAGATCAGCCCCAGACTGTCCTCCGGACCGCGAGTTTGATCTCAATGATTTGCAGGACCAACTTGGAGCTGCACTCATAGCAAAATCTCCAATCATGAGCCAAATGTTCTTCCATACGAAGCCGGTACCACCTGGGAAAGGATGGAGGATAGGCCCTCATGTGGGTATTCCGAAATTAGCATCCAGGATGGACGCATTCTTGACAGACGAGGCAGACATTGGTGCTAGAATCGACTCGAGAACAGAAGTGTCCGTGACGACAGTCGGCGGTACTATCGTCGGCGACACTGTCGTCGGCCGCACTGTCGTCGGATACTTCTCAGGTCCTACCTGCAATATGACGGCTCTCCATCAGACCTTGATCGGATTTGGGCCAAAGATCGATGCCTCATTTGAATTTGATGAGCTCAGTCCGTTCGATATGTCGCAAGACGGTTCTAAAATCGAGGCTTTGCTTCTTGGTATCTGCAGTCAAGGAAGCAGGCCTACAACAGCAGTGTGCTTGCTGCTCTCTCCTTCAGCAGATGCTACGCCAGTCACCGAATGGAAGCGTCAGGGACTCATGTTCTGGGACTTGGAGGACCCGGTCATACGCAATCTCGACCAGGGACAGAGGGAAATGATGCAAGGAGTGGGACGGCAATGGCAACACCGAATAGGGACTTTCGGTTAATATATGAAACATCCCTAACTTAACTAACTAGTTAGTTGTATATAAATTGTGTGCTGTAGTCATTCCTTGCTGTTCGAAAACCTTCACCCACGAAAATTACGTTGGAGTGCCGCGTTCTCGCCTGATTTCCGGAGATTTTCTCTTCATAGCTTAACTGAATTCCGCCACTATACCACCACCATCGAGCTCTTGTTGCTTTTATAACTCACTAAAGGCCCTTATCTAGGCCTTAGAGTCCTATAACGATGCTAGAAATCTTTTCAACGGTGTAATCGCTATAGCGTGCAAGTTTGCGCAGTTCGCCACGCAGGTAGACACTTCCCATCGAGACGATAACAATCCAGGCAAGCATAAAAGGATTATGCATCTATCATATACATAGATAACTGTCGCAGGCCAAGGCATCAGCTCTAGGAGTCCGAGGGTACAAACTGCGATAGGAACGCTGTAGCTAATTACTTGGCCTTTCTTAGAAGGCCTCTTAGCCGCCCTACGAGAAGTCTTCTTTTCGATGTGCCGCTCGACTTTAGTTCCTGATCTGTTGATGGCTGACCTGACAAAAGATACACTCCTGTTTCAGGCCTCTTCGGCAGATCTTTGTAGAAAGCAGCAAGTACCCTCTCTGATAGTAGTCGATCGGGATGGTCTTCTGCGAGCACTTCCGCTTGTATCGCGACAACACGCTCCAGCAGCTTGACCGCCTCCTTGACCTGTCCGTTTGCTTG